>NC_140955.1:107347586-107497586 GCF_014529385.1 Adiantum capillus-veneris | reverse complement strand
AGTTGCTGGCTTAGTCAAGTAGCTCCTTTAGAGAAGGTAATTTTTTATAAAGCCAGATGAGATGAAAATCATGTTCCACCTTTGAGCTCCTTAATAGCATTAGAGATTGTCCAAAAATGTACTCTTCGTGAAGTAGTTTTTGGGGGTTTGGGCATTCTTTAGTCAAGGAGAGTAATACACCAACTACTCTAGTTTTAAAGAGTTACTCATCGAGCCAATGCATTCTTTTTGCATCAACAACGAGGAGTATGATGTTGTGACCATGGACAAGTCTTTTTCTATGTGCCATGCAATCAAAAGCATCTATGTCAAAGAAGATGATCAAGTAATAGATATCTTCTCATTAGGCTATGGGACTACACTGCCACTACAACAACAGAGTAAGGTGATATTAGTCGCATGTACCAGTGATCAAATGATGCAATTGGAAGCTATTTTACATTCCACAGTGGATGAAGATTTTCATCTTAAAAGGTGGACATGTGTAGATACCATATAGAAAGTTAATTCCAAGGAGTTAGAGGAAAAAGAAATTGATCAACCATTGGATGAAATAATGAGGATGCAATACTAGTGCCACTCTAGAAAATATATAGAAAATAGGTTAAGCTAGCCACCCATGATATTGCGTCATTGATTTTTAGATTGTTATTTTCAGCATTGTATTTTATTTGTCCTACACCCATGATCAAAACATTGATGTTTAGTTTTTTTCTTTCCTCAATTTATTTTCTTTGAAAAAATGTCAACTTGTGAGTTTGAGTTTTTTCACAATAAATGAATTAGATTTAAGTGTATGATATTATATGGACATATTGTGGCAAGTAGCACTCTACATATATGTGGTCATAACATTTATAGTGATACACGTACAGCTAGGGATTTGGTCAGAACACCCTACGACTCGGGGATCATAGAGTTCTTTTTAAACATGCCACCCTATGACCCTACGGCCATAGGATCCCTCAAAATAATTTGGACTATCCTACAATATTATGGCCATGGGGTGACAATGTAGAATCTCTAGAAGGTCACTTAAGCATTTGGGCTATCATACAACCTTAGGGCAATAGGGTGTCACTATAGAATCTCAAGAAGGGCACATAAGCCATCCAAGAGCATTTGGGCTAACCTTTAGCCTTAGGGCTACAGGGTGATGACATATTGTATCAAAGATCTATTGAAAAGCAATGATTTTCTAATGTACAACAATTCTTTAAGTTTGTAAATTGGGTTTTATATCTAGTGGTAAAATCAAAGACGACCAAATGCATTGAAGTGCAAAGCTTAGACCTATTAATGAGCTTTGTGGATGTATTTTCACTTTTAAAAAGGTTCCTTTTGAATTTTGTGACCTTGATTAGTTTCTTGAGCATGTTTTTTAAACATATTGTCACCCTTTCAAATTAATTCTTTTACAACTTCCCACATTCTATATTTTTGAAGATTCTATCAGACAACCAAATTTGCATACATGTACATGGTTATTAAGAACATTGAGAAAAATAAATGTGTTATTGAATTTAATAATACAAAAAATAACTCTGTGTGATCATGTTACTTCAAAAATCAACAAAACCATGAAATTGAAGACTTGGCAATCTATCTATAGGAGCACCTACAAAGCTATCATGGATTTTATTTCCAATGCTCCCATTCTCACTTTGATAGCTATTGTTAATCCTATTTGTAATTTTCCCTTTCCATAAATCCATAGGCTATCTTTGAATTCCAAATTCATTTTATAGTCTACACTTGCAAAGAAATCTATGGTCTTGAAGCCATAAGGGTGGCATAGTTTAGGTTTTTATGTAGTCTTCAAGATGCGTACCAAGAACATCACATGTTTTTAGCTTATTTTGGTGTCTTGTGTAATGGTCCAAGTGACACTTAAGAGTACAAGAGATAGTAGGATCTATGTAATGCTAAAAGCTCTTATGTTCAAATCAACATACCACGTTATGGTCATAAAACCTTACAACAGGCACCCTATTGCCCTTGGGACATAGGGTCACAATATAGAGCCCCTACAAATACAACTAGGTCACTAATGTCCTCGGGGCCATTGAGTACTCTTTGCTTGTAGTAAAATAGGATAAAGGACACCTTGGCCACCCTATGGCTAGGGTTGTCTAAGTAACATAGAGGGAACCCGTTGCCACTGTGATCTATGCTATGTTGAGTAGAACGAATGAGATCACCAAAACACGGTAAAAAAAGTGTCAATGTGGATGCTCTTGAAGGACACCTGGTCCACCCATTACCCCTGGGGCCATTGGATACTCTTCATATGCATTATATTATTCTCTCAATGGTCACCTTGGACACCCTGTTTCCTTAGGAAAATAGGGCTCTAACAAACATAGAAGGCACCCTTTTTCCTTAGGATATCTACATAGGACTAAGTAAATAGGCAAAGGACTTGTTGTGAGATCACTTAAATATATCATGTGGCCCGAAGGCTATAGATTATTTATTTCTATCTAGGAACTACTCCATAAATTCCCTATGCCCTTGGGGCCATACAATGGTATAATATGCCAAAACCACCCTATGGCCTTAGGCGAATATGGTGCTACATGCAAAAAGTACCCTACAATCCTGAGGTTGTAGAGTACACCATTCATGTCCTATGGTCTTGAGGGCATAGGGTGGCACATGCAAAAGGTACCCTACTACAATCCTAAGGTTATAGAGATCTCTTTGTATTATACATACAAATGAATCTATCCATGTGTCCCTAAAGCCAAAGATAGATATATTATAGGCTCTCATAAATTCTTAAAGATACCATCAAAGATCCATAAGATGAAATATGGGTTTCTTGAAGAAAATTATTTATCAACACCCTCTACTCTGGGAAATCCTACGGCCCTTAGGCCACATGGTGCAAATGTAAAGGTGCATCCTATAGTCCTAAGGCTATATAAAGTTATACCTCTAATTTTATACCTATAATAAATCCTATCCCTATAGCCCTAAGGCCATGAATAGTTGTATTCTGGGCTCTTACAAAGTCTTAAAGACACCTACAAAGAGTACCCTATGGACCTTAGGCTATATGATAAAATGTGGTTTTTAGGCTATAGGATCAAATGTGGTTTTCTTCAAGAAACATATGATCAACATCATGTGTTCCAGAAAACATAAGGTGTCAATGTAAAATCTCCATAGGCACCATGGCAATCCTATGGTCCACGAGCCATAGGACCTCATTGGAATAGAGGGCAACCTATGGCCCTTATGCTTATACATTGGCACCCAGTGGCTCTAAGGCCATAGGATTTGTCATCAAAAGAGAGAGAAACCTATGGACCTAGGGCTAGAGGGTGGCCTCGGTGTCAGTGGAAAAGCTCTCAAACATTCTACCTTCACTCTTGAAAACAAGATTACAAACCTCTCTTCACATAACCTCTCTAGTCACCCTCTCTAAATAAATAAATAAATATAGATATATATAACATCTAGCTTTCACTGTCTTTCTCTAACTCATCCTTTTGTGTACAGTCATGGATTGCTGAAAAGGATGACTTCCTTTGCTGTCGCGGACAAGAGAGTATTGTGGGAGGGATACAGCACTAGGACAATACCTTGCCAGACTCTATGAGGCACCCATACTAGTCTATCTCAATGGAATGTCTCAAGAGGGAATTATTGCAACATTCACCCTCAAGACACTAGGTGGACCAATGCTACCACAAAATGCAGACAAAGTTATCTTCGTCGACAAAGTTTCTGCTACAAAATGTTTTGGTTATTATCCGGGGTACACTGGTGGTCCTGCAACTTATTATTACACATACACAGCAATGTCACTCACTTTGGGGAAACAAAACCCAAATGAATTATTAGATTATGGAAAATAGTTAATTATTTGATACAAGGGTAATGTGACAAACGATATCCACTATCTATCACTTGTGACTTGTACTATATCTATCATATCATTAGAAATCTCTTTTACATGTTGTGACCTAAAATCGAAATCTCTTGCTCCACCTATGGTTAACATCTTGCCTTGTCTCTCTCTAGTTTCTCTGGCCTTCATGAGCACTGGAGTTGTTGAATGCCTCTACTCCTTTCCGTTTCCTTTGTTGCAAAATTTCTTGTGTTGTTGTTAAATAGTCCAATACATATTTTTGTTGTATCCGATGAAGGATTCTTTGATAAACCAATGAAAGAACTCTTTCAAACCGTTTGCCTTATCTCAAGAGCCACCGTGTTGTGTGTGTCATAAATATGCATTCTTAGCCATGTAATGAGACTTTTCCAAGCCTTGGGTGTTCCATATGCCTAGGTTTCCATACTTTTGAATGAAGTATGGTAAGTGATTGAAAAGGATGTGCTACTTGGCATTGTGAGTTGTGGGTTCCTGGTCCTTCACTACCATATGGAGATTTTTCCATACTGAAACTCAATTTTGCTGACATAAGTGGAATGATATATCCTTCCATGCTTGGTTAGCTTCTTATCTTTTATGCCTGTTGGTTTTGATAAAAAGAAAGTGCCTTGACCCCAACAATAGACGGTTTTGAAGGTACATCTTTATCATTGTTTAACCTTTTCTTGTCCCATCGATGGATTTTCACATTGCCCCCATGGAGACTCATCTCTGACAAAACTAGTTTAAGCGACGCTACCCCAACCTTCTGTTCTTTTGACTTCTTGATTTTCCAATCAAACCCAATGTACAAATACACCAACTTCTCCACAATTCTGCAAAGAGCATTCATTGTACAACTGTGGAAATTGACAAGTGGAATATCCAGATTGGGTGGAAATTAGGATCCTCATTGTGCCAAGTAGGTTCCTTTCTCCACCATTTTGGGTCCATAGTCTTTGCAGGCTCCATGCAATACAAGTAGGAGCCTTTAACATAGCACCCATTCCAGAATTCTACATTCACTTTAGTGTTTTAAGGTCACCTGCAAGATGCCATTGGACTTGAAATTCTCCCCTCCCATCGACAACTAGCACCTTTCCTTGATTCATATGTTTATCAATGATATCAGGGATAGGGGTTCGATGGAGCACCCAATATAAAATATTATGGTGTTCTTTCTCTACCTTCAAGATTAAATCCGCATGAGATGTGAAACTAAATCTAAAATTAAATCTCAAGAGGGCCCAACAAAGCTGAAGAGAAGGTGGAAATGGAATACTTGAAAAGCACCAAGCCACCGTATGTTTGTTTCTGATTGAGCACTAAATTATGAATAATCATTAGTGGGGCATTTTGAAAGAGTCCTATTCATCAATTCTATTGTGAATCAATCTATCTTATTCTCTTTGAGGATCTCACACTCATCTAGATTCAAAATAGAATGCAAAACGCCACCTGTCTCTTCAAATGTTACATTGTAGAACTCAACCATTCTAGTTTGCAACAAGTGAGGTCCATGAAGATATTGTTGTACTCATTGTTGGTTACACTTGTTCCTTTAGATCTATAGATACCATCAATATGAAATGTACATCCAATGAAATCTGTATGTGCATAGTTGAGTTGAAGTCTCTCTTTCTGTTGGTAGAAGTTTAGACTTTATTCCATTATTCACAAAAATGGAGGAGATAGACTGTTGAATAGTATCCTCTCTTAATCACACTAAGGGAGTCAAGTGTGCCCTATATTTCACGGGTAGGCACTGCACTCTTTGTAATAAAATGGTCAACAACATCCCGTTGCAAAACCTTATAATTTTTGTCATGCATTATATCCTTTACGAGACCTCTTGACCTCATCGCATGGGTTCTTTTCTTGAGTCCTCCAAAGCCAATCTTCAAAGTTTCAAGATTTCGTAGTCTCTTCTTTCCCACATGAGCACCTAAGCTTGTATCTTTCCTTTTTGTAAGTTCCACACTTTTTCTTGCAATACCTGTATTTCTTGTGCGCACCGCAAAAGGGTTTTTTGGTCCTCACAATGCAAAATAGAAAGTCGTATAATCTCATTTTCCTGATGGTGAACCATGTGTTTCTAAATTTTTGATTTTCTAGTTAGAGCTTTGTAGTAGCCACATAAACCATTATGTCAGTCACCTGCAAAGGTCAATAAAGTAGTGGGATTTGCAAATGCAGGGAGTCATTGGTCATAGGATCTAAAGGATAGAGTAGTCCATTTGTCCATAAATCTATGAGTATTGCTCCTTCTACTCTGATTCTTGATTTCTCCGTGGTGGGTGTAATTGTTGTGTTTGTTCTACTTCGCTTGCATAAAGGCTCATATTCAGGATTCAAATTAACGTGAAGATGATATTTATGATATCTAGTGAGAAGGCTTGAGGGGGTGGATGAAGAATCCATGAATACACAGTCAAGAAAATCAATATTACTCCCTAGACTACCTACTGCATACATCGTATGGAGAAGAAATTTCCTCCTATATGATGACGTGCATTCAATACAACTAAAAAGGGACATTTCATCAATCATTATGGCTGTTATGACTCTATCAAAAGAATCCACTTTGAAGTACACTTTTTGAACGGTTGATGAGGACACCTTTTCTTTTATCACACCTTTTCTAGAGAGAGAAGGTAAAAATTGTATTTTCTTAGAAGGCCCTCCAAATGACCTCTAGAATTTCCTAATGGATGGGCAAGTTGTGACTAGATGAAGATTTTCTAGGGGGCAATTGTGTGACAAATTGACTGCCTCGGTAGGCATGCCGCCTGCAACTATATCAACCTTGATAATATTCTTAGAGATAGTATGTGACATGTGGAGCATAAAAAAATTGACAGTGTCAGGATGTGTGTGGTCTAGCTAGGAAGGTGCAAAACCTCTGGCTGTGAGATTTTGTGATGATGAGAGTCACCAAAACTTTGTGAAAAGCATTTGTAGAGAATTACCAACCCTCTTTCTAAGGGTGACTAAAAATCTAAGAGCGTTCGTGACAGCAAAGTCACAAACCCTCTTTCCTATCATGCTTGAAAATTGCTTGTTTTTTTAGTCGAGATTATGATGAGAGGAACACCAAATCACATTGAATTTCACTTGGAAAAACCATTTAAAAACACGAAAGTTGCAACCATGAAACCCCAATGCTCATACAAGCACAAATCTCAATCAAAACCCACCCTCTTTCATGGTATCCTTTGGGGGGCGATGGTATCCTTTAGCCTCGCCCCCCATTACATAGTCGTAACTCCAAACGGTTGAAAGGAATACTCGAGCTTCCACCTTCTTGGCAACCATTTTCTCATTTTGTAGAGATTTCAGAGCTTCTATATTGAAGCCCACACACCATTTTGATAAGGGGAAACCCTAATTCACTCCTTCACAGGCTCAGATACAGATTGCAAAGAGGCGGGACTGCAGCACACACAGATTGGGCAACCATGGAAGCTATTGCACAAGAGTGCAAAATTGCTGGTATTTTTTGTAAAAAGAAGCCCTCTCTCTCTCTCTCTCTCTCTCTCTCTCTCTCTCTCTCTCTCTCTCTCTCTCTCTCTCTCTCACACACACACACACACACACACACACACACCCATAGAAAAATGAGCTAACGTCAGATTTTGGGCCATTTTGCCACTTTGGACCAAAACTAGGTCATTTTGAGCTCATTTTTAATCCAAAAAATGCCATTTTTTATGCGAAAAATCCCGAACGGAGTCAAAAAAATCCTAAATTCATGGGATCACTTGCATAAGCATAAAAATCATCGATAAGAATCATTTTTCATCAATATACCGTTTTGGGTCACTTTCCATGCAATTCTGCAACGACGCCTATTAGCTGCTATTTTGGGTAGTTTTTGCCCGCATCACTCTTTATAGGTGGGGTGAGTGTGCCACCATGAAACACTTGGACTATGTACATTTTCAAACCAAATTAAGCATATTATCAAGTGAAAAAGCACGCAAATGCGCCACATTCAAGGCCACGACTCCCCGGATAGGTATGTACATGATAGCGACTGCAGTAGATGCTTCAACATATATCGCAATATGTACATGATTGCTTTTATTTTCATATATTGAGAAGTGTCAAAAGTGAGGAAAATGTTTTTATTTCACACTATGTACGTGCCACGGCATGACATCCACCCCCTTTGAACCTGCACATCCTCCGATATGTGCCACAACAACATTTGTAAAGCCTTAAAACTCATGGTCAGACGCCATATTTTCATTTTCATCCTCTTAGCTTGCATATAGTTGGCTTCATCATCCTCTTCACTTGGTTGTGCATCAAATGGATCAGCATTGTTGAGATAGGCATGTCCTTCTTCAGCGACTATGGGAAACACCTCTACATGTGCATACCTTTTGCTATTGACATTTAGCCTATGAGTTGTAAGCTTCTAAGAAGGGCTACATGGAGTATCATCAGCCGGATAGCCACTCCAGCTTTGTACGTAAATAAATCCCAAGCTTATGTTGTACATACACACTATTATTAGCCCCTTTTTTGTGTATTGAGTCTACCTTTTCAAAAATGTGCGTACTTCTCTCTCTAACTGTGTAAGTTATGCCTGCATACACACATAAACCTCCTTGATCACACACACACAACATCAGCCCCAACAACTGGTATCAGAGCTAGTGAGCATCACAACAAGCTTAGCAATCCTATTAGCATCACACAGAAGCCCAATTTGTTGATTTTCAAGTGCATTAATCACTGATTAGAAGGTGATAAAGAAGCCTAAATCAGCCCCTTAATCAAAGAAAATCGAAAGCATGGCTTGAACTTGCTTCAATTCGAGCTCGAGGATGTTTTTCCCTCACTAAGGCGCTCTCTTCTGCAATTTTGGATCATGCAACGCTGAAAATTCCAGCTTATCACCTGATTCGGCGGCTTTGGCTTCGCTTCGAAATCTCCTTCCGGCCTTGGAGATTCGCTGATCAGCCCCTTCGGATGCAGTCGTAGCTCAAAAATGACCCCTCTTGCAATACCTGATCGCGGAATGTCTTCAAGATCATCCCACCTCGCTTTGGACGGCAACTATTCATCTCAGCAACTCTGAGGTCTCGTTTTCTGTGTACTTAATGCTTTTCTTTTTGGAATTATAGTAGCCTTTTGAGCCTTTGATTGGCTAGTGGAGCTTCACAGCAACATACTACACAACTCCAACAATTTACAAAGCTCCCATTATAATCTTTTTGTTGATTAAAACCCGCACGTTTACGCATACTCGAAGTGGCAGCCAAGCTCGGCATCGACAACATGCTCGACTTCGTCACCAAGCTCGACGTTGTCAATATTTTATGGTCGATTTGTATTCGATCAAGCTTCTAAGCTGTTCGAACTTCAAAGCGTGATTTTCCAAGGCACATGCACATTTCCACATACGTAATTTGATCACCACTTGTGAAGAGGGGCTTCACACACGTGAAGAGTGACTTCACAATTTTGGCTTCCAATCATTCTGTACTGGGCAAGACACTGCCATAGAAAGATTCTCTCTACTGGTAAGTCCAAGTCACTTATTGTGTATAACCATTTTGCACCATGGAAGAAAAAGGTATTGAAAAATTTAATGGGGACGGTTTCCATACATGGCAGACAAAGCAACGTGGATACCTTATGAAAAAGCAGTTATGGTCTGTTGTAAAACCAAGAGTAAGCAAACCATCCACTTCTGCTGAAGGCACTCTCACTAGGGCCCAAATTGCACAAGCACAAGCTAAATATGAACAAGCACTTGGCATAATTATCACATTACTCCACGACAATTTTGTGCACTTTACAGACAGTTGCACCATTGCAATCCAAGCATGGGATACTCTGGAACATAACTTTGGTGCTAAACAAAAGCAAAGTAAGATTAGCTTAAAGAGAAATCTTTATAAACTTACTATGCTTCAAGAGGAGGATGTTTCAATCCTTGTTAACAGACTAATGAGCATAATCACGAAGCTCACTTACATTCAATGCCAAGTGTTGGAAGAAGATCAAGTCGTTGTGCTCCTAAGTGCTCTACCTCAAAGTTTTGACAACATAGTCACAATCTTAGAGCAAAAAGAGCCCATACCTTCTCTACAATATGTTACAAGGGCAATCCATGACGAAGAAAAGAAAAATAAGAAGAAATTTGAATGAGTGGGAGGATCTTATTTTACATCATCGTCATCATCATCATCATCTAGGGAGTCATCATCACCTAGATTAAATAACAAGAAGTGTTATGAGTGTGGCAAGCTTGGACACTTTTCCAAGGACTACTACAAGAGAAAGTATTGTAGCAATTGCGGCATCAAAGGTCATCCACCATCAAAATGCCTAGGAAGAAACAACAAAGACAAAAGTAGAGTCAATCTTGCAGAAGAAGAGGATGGAGATGCAGCTCAACAACCAAAGAATTGTCTCCATGTGTGTGCCGCCCCCAACTACTTTTGCAAGTATACTGATGTACTGTAAATGATCTTCCACCTTCTTTGTTTAAGGGGAGAATTTCTTAGTCTGTGTGACACCATGTGATGAGACCACTCAGTCTGTGTGACTACCTCGATCTGTGTGACTATTAGCCTGTGTGGCTTTACGTCTCGATCCAGGTTCATTTAGTATAGTCCATGCCTAAGACGAGGATTGTTGAGATAGGCATGTCCTTCTTCAACGACTATGGGAAACACCTCTACATGTGCATACCTTTTTCCATTGACATTTAGCCTATGAGTTGTAAGCTTCTAATAAGTGCTACATGGAGAGTCATTAGCCGGATAGCCACTCCAACTTTGTACATAAATAAAGCCCAAGCCTATGTTGTACATACACTATGCAAATTTATTATTAGCCCCTTTTTGTGTATTGAGTCTACCTTTTCAAAATGTGTTTACTTCTCTCTCTAACTGTGTAAGGTATGTCTGCACACACACACAAACCTCCTTGAGCACACACACACACACCATCAGCCCCAACAAGCATCCTCTCTTCTTTTGAATAATTTCATTATTTTTCCTGTAATGGGAATTTTCATTTTTGTCCCATCCAGTCTCACGCAAGGTGTAAGTTGCATTTCCATGCACGCGTTTGACAACATAAGGACAAAACCATATCTTTGCAAGCTTTCTTATTGTAAAGTGTTGGTTTTCAAGGCTACTATTGTACACCAACACCCAATCACCTTCTTCAATGTCTTTTGGTCTGAGCCTATGCCTCTTGTCAAATCTCTCTTTGTTTTTCAACCTTGCATTCTTTAGTCGAGCTTTTGCAAGCTCAATGTCTTTAACACTAGGTTGGTAACCTGACAAGACATAAAAGTGTCCTTTCAGGGTTTTGAAAAAAACCTCCAAAACCATAGTAGATCCTCTCATTTTGTAAAATTCTTTCATGAGGTTATAGTTCAAGGCCTACTACACATGGAAAAAATAAGAAACTTGTAAAATTTCTCATATTTTGGTCACACCAAGCCTCCAAAGTTGATGGACCGGTACATTTTCATCAAAGCAGTCATTTCATACGTTTTGTTGCATAAAAATAAGATTAGGGATTTTTGTAGGACTTGAGATAAATTCCCCAGTTAACTTCAATGGGTTGGTCATCAGAACATATGATTGCTTCTCACTGACTATTTTTTGTTTTGCCAAAAGAAATAGGTACAAAAAAGTTGAATTTTTACCATTCTGTAAACCTATCATCAAAGTTTCTATAGCCACGCTCAATACAAATAATATATGCATGTTTTCTTAGTTCCCTATTGTCCTTTAGGTTCATAAGGAGCCATGGAGCATGTCAAAAGAATAATACATCTCTTACCAAGGGGAATCTTGGGGACAAAGATGAAGTGCTAAATACAACAAACATGAAAAAACTAGGTTCAACATTATGAGTTGTAGAATCCCATAGAAACTAATCAATATCTAGACAAAGTTTATCCTTATTACTAGATATGGTTACTACCTACAAAATGCATGTAGTTTTCACAAGAAACTAACAATATTGAAAAAGCTATACTTGATATACTAGAATGTTTCGTTTTCTTCTATAATTGAAAAAATCAACCATCGTTGTGTACTATACAAAATAGGGTATTAGGTGCCCCAAAACTCAAGGAATGTTAGCTTTATGTTACAATATGCGACATAGAAAATAAAAACTGCGTTTGGATATCATAAAATCCACCAAAAAAATTATAGAAGAGCTAAAATTGGCTAAAAAACAGGATTTGACAATTTTTATAATTTGGTCTTTACTTACAGCTTTAATATTTATTTCTCCCTAGAAGCATCCGGACATGTTGAGGACTACTAAAGGTAGTTCTCTAGCATTATAGACCTCACAAACATGAATTCTAGAGTGGTATAGTTGCAAAAGGTTGAAAAAAGCCAAAAATAGGACCCGTTTTTTCACACAGTTTAGGTTGTGAAATGTTGTGCAAGGACAATGTTGAAGATGGAATTGATACTCAAAAAAATGTCTTTTTTTTTTTCAGCCCATGAGACAACTTTCTAGATAGATAGCACCTCAAAATCCATTTTGAAACTCTTGACATAATTCAAGGAAAATGGTCACTTAACAGGACATAAAAGTGTCCCATTACCAACCTAGTGTTAAGCCTTCTTTCCAATTGCCGTATGTGCAATGCAAGAAGGTCTTCTCTACTCATTCCATCTTTCCATGGCAATACATTCCATGTAAAAACTACATCTTCAATTGGCATCATAGGTTTTTGACCATACATCAATTCAACAGGTATATAGCCAGTGACTGAACTATGTGTTGTATGGTCAACCCACAATGCAAATGGCAATAACCTTGGCCACTCTCCAAGCTTACCTTCACAAGGCTTAGATAAAGCTTTTATTATTGGACGATGCCCTCTTTCACTTTTGCCATTTCACTCTAGGTTATAAGCACAAGCTAAATCTAGTTTGATGCCCATTCTAGAGAAGAATCCCCTTGCTTCATCAACATCCACTTCTCCTCTATTTGCAGTTATCTTTCCCACACATCCATAGCGCCAGATCACATCTTCAAGACGGAATTTACATATAGCTTATGTACTCTTTTTCCTCAATGCACGCCCTTCAACTTGATTGGACAAATCTTCTCTTGCAAGAACTAAATACCTCATTTGCCAAAGTCCCAAAGGCATTGTGACCAAGCCCACAACCCATTTGTAATGCAAGGATAATGGATAAGTATGATGTAGTCCATCATGACGCTGTACATTTGAATAAATTTGGCATGTCACACAAGACTCTACAAACTCAGCCACATCCTTGTACATTCCTTTCCACCAATACCTTTCTTTTACCTTGGAAAATGTTGCCCATACACCTCGATGTCATGCCCATAATTTTCATGGAAATCCTTAATGATTTTTTGTTGAATAACCTTATCGCATACTACCCGCAATGGTGTTCCAACTCTTCATTTAGGATGCTCCCATAAGTAACCATCCCTCAAGAAGTATCCATATGCTTTTCTTCTTATCCTCTTGAATTTTTGCTCAGTCCAATCATCTTGCTTCTGTAGATTACTTAAGTAGCAACCTATCAAGAGCCATTCATCCTCATATAGTTCCTATGAAAAGGACTCAAGCGAAGACACAAAACATGCATGACTACTCTTTGCATGATCAATAGTGTAAAACTTTGTTCCTAAATCATCTCCCTCAATAATCATGTCTTGTTCATCTTCATACCTTGCCCTAGATAGCATATCTTCCATTTAATTGTCTTGCCCTGCAATATGATTGAACTCAGATTCAAGGACTTTATGTAGGCTATCCATCACAACATTGCAATATCAGGAGTTGAACAGTTTGTGATCATTCCAAGAACAGGAAAACATTCAATCTCCACAACCACTAATGCCCATATCAAGTACTCCTTGTCACACCTCAATGTTGTAACCACCCCCCATAGTTCTCTTTTACTTGTGCATAATCTCGTTGGCAAGAACTCAGAATCTTGGCTCCAAATCTCACCACATATCTTTTTCCTTCATCATCATCTTGCCCTACTGCCCATCCTATCCCTGTAGGACTCGTGTCCACTGTCACAATGATAGGTATCTCACATGCATAGTCTATCTTTCTCAAGGTTGGCGATGAAAGAAGTAGCTTCTTTAGCTTCCTCATGGCTTTTGTGTGCTCTTATTCCCATTGAAACTTCTAATTCTTTCTCAACAACCTATAAAGAGGATCTGCTACATGTGCATAATGTGGTATCCAAATAAGATAGAAGACGCAAGCACCAAGAAATCTTTGAACTTCAGTTTCTTTCATGCTTTTAATTGTATCCATCTTTTTTGGACAAGTCCTTCTACCATACGGACCACACATATGCCCCACAATCAACACTTCATTAACTCAAAATACAGATTTTTTTCCTAACAAGGTAAGATTATCTTCTTCCAGCCTTGACAAAACTTTCTCACAACCTTTGATATGGTCTATAACAAAATTACGGCACCCCCTTGAATCCATAGCTTCATCTTTGTCTTTGTCTTCACATCCTTTGATGGGCACATCATCAAGAAATGGCATTGTGATTTGAGGTATGAAGTCACGTAGAACCTTGTTCATCCCATTCATCATATGTGCAACTGGATTTTGTTCCTCCTTGAGGTAGGATACACATCCTTACCAATCCCAAAGATGTTCTCATAGTTCTCAGATCTCTACTCTCAACATCTAGTTGAAATTGATCGTACCGTGAATAGAGATCCCCTATTGAGTAAATTGACCTTCCTACAAACACCTCTGTAAATTCATCCACTATAGGTCCTGTACCCACATTCCTGATGGTAACCTTGTTTACAGGTTGCATGTCTTGTATAAACCACAAAGCTCCATTCTTCTTATGCACAGTGAGCCACCTGTTTGAATATGGCGCACAAGAAGGATCCAAGATACCCATGCTAATCTTTTCATTGAGTAGTTCTGTTAACTTTGGCAAATGTGCTTTTGGAACCGGAATTGGGTGTAGATTCCAAGATACATGAGGGATAATGAAGATCACCATAGGTGCAACAACATTAGGGTCAACACACCCTATCTCATGTGGATGGAAAGCAAAAGCCTTACCTTGTCTTGAAAGTATTTCTTTAAAACTCTTCTTCTCTTCTTCTGTTAAAAACTCCTCACATCCAACTTTTATCTCTTTTAGGGACTCAATTGTGAACTTGTGTCCAGTTCTTTTTGGATCCCTGAGACTCGGCTACAAAGAAGCTTCATCTAGCTTTTTCTTGCAATCTGGTGGTAAAGGTAAGGCCACTGGTTTCACTTTCTTTGCCACCGTTTTGTACTTGGTCTCCACATGCACCTCCGGTTCTTCATTAGCATTGAAATCTTTCTGATCTTAAAAAGCCTCAATCACATCATACATTTGCAAAGAGCATACTTCCACAACATGGTTTCCATCTTGCATGCTAGAGTCTATTATAGCCTCAAGCTCAAGCATAGTATCTACATGAGAAACTTGTTCCAAGAAACCTAAAATGCATTCACTATCCTCTATGAAACATGTATTTTTGTACACTATATACATATTGTCATGCACTTCCTTTCATATCCTCAACCTGTAGAAAAATCTTCTTCTCGCTTTGGGTCAAGCGAGAATATTTTTCTTCTTGTACCATTGAGATCCCGCTTTACAATGGTACATGTCCAAAACCCCTTGTGTCTCTGTACTCTTTGAAATCTTTGTTCGCTTTTGGTAGAGGATACTCACGAAGACTATTGCGGTTCCTCTCGTGATTCACACACACAATCAAAAATTGCACAGCTCGCTTCCCATCTCTGCTCTTTACCCTAGCATAAGCAGAATCACCATCCAAGACCTTTGTTCCCATGCAAACGGTTGTGATGTATGGTTGTCCAAGGATAAGAGGATAGGTAGACATCTCCTGCACAAAGAAGTTTTGCTCATCTTTCACATTACCAATCGTCACTTTCACATTTGGACAAGCCCCATACAACTCTCCTGATGAGTTATTTGCAGCTCTAATCATCCACCCACAGTCTATGTGTGAGGTCCCCACCCCGCCGTATCAACCAGCGGATCCGATGGTGAACCTAGTGGCCACTAGATCTATGCGAAAGTAAACAAAATGGTTTTCGACTAGCGGACGATCTCTCATCACAAAGTGAGTCGAGTTCGAGCCTACTAGCAGGGAGATCTAGCTCCACCTCGCAGGGAAAGCGTACTTGAACTATCTAGCGATCCTAAGACCCACCTTCCAAGAGGAGAGAAAACCCGAGTGCCTTTTTCCCCATCTTTCAGAGGCACGTACTCTCGAGAATTCGCCGCTCTAGGGGCAATGAGTATTACTAATATCGAGTTAAACATATGGGGACAGAGATTTCCCGACCAATCGGGACCACCCATCTCGTACGCATTGGCAACATGAGCCAAGCCCCCACTTTCCACCCCCATACTCACACTTCCTTGTGTGTCCTAATTACTACCACAATGGTTGTTCAACATAAAGATTCCTTGTTTTAATTTCGAATCACATTGTTCGTTAAGACAACCCTTCAACCAGTATTGCAAACAACACCAAGACAGAATTCTAGTAAAAATTCTACTCAAACTTATTCATAAAAATTCCAATGTTCTGGAGGTACAACATCCCCCCTCCAGCGAGAGTTCACTCCTCCCGTTGTCTCCTAGCTGCCCATACAACTAGGTATGTCCACCACATAGAAAGCACGTCATGGACACTCCCATCGCATAGAAAGCAAGACGTGGGTTCCCACCGCATAGAAAGCAAGTCGTGGGTATCCACCGCATAAAAAGCAAGTCGTGGATTCAAGAGCCCTTAACGAGGAACTCTGCCCCCTGTGATCAGTAGGGGGGTCAAGACTGATTCAACATTGGAAATAAAATGAACATATCGAGCTAAATTTTCCCTAGCATACATTCTTTCCTATTGCAACCAGCATACCCATCAATCATTTCCTTCCTACTTTAGAACTTAATGTACAATGAATTCAATGCCGAGGTTTCCGTCGGATTTCTCCAACATGTTTGGGGATATGTTCATTCCTAACTAAACGTGTGCAATGTTAAATTAAACAGCTTGAATGAAATTATGACCTACCTCTTCCATTTCTTCGTCGATGGCCCGTGAGATGGCCGGTACTTGTTCCTCCATGGGAGCTTTTTCCTTTCCATTGGCATTGCTTGTTCCTGCCTCGCGGTCGTGGGCACCACCGAAGCGTGTTCTCTTAATAGGATCCATTTTACTTACTACTTTAAATAATTAGCTTGGAGGAAAATCTAAGGTTCGCAAGCGTCATAACAACCCAATAGATAGATTAGCAACATCAATTAATCCCTCCTATAGGAGAGGTCTAGATTTTTCATATAGTAATCATTATGGATGACACATAGTCCTATGGGAACCAGCTCTAAAGATAATTACTCGGCTTACATGATTAAGAATAATAGGATTTCACTAATGAAATTACTAGAGAGATGAATTAAGTATGATTAATCTCTTTCCTAGCAAATAGATGGTGCAGATTTACCTTATGCATAGGTGTAAGAAAAGTTAACTCTTAGAGACTTAATGACGGATTAATTTTCCCTTAATTACATCTTAATGCATAAGAGAAATGAATTTAATTTAGCTACAATATTGATGAGTGACAGAAAGAGTGATTCTCATCAATCTACACAATTACTAGCTTACCGATTAATTACTATGCTACCTAGAGAGAGAAAATTCTGATAATCATGCACTTAATCATTAATTAAGAGTGATGAATGGCTGATAATTCAGCTATGGGATGATGATTGCATAATAGAATATGGCTAAGGAGAAATTAGGGAGTAATTATAGAGAATTATGACTAGGAATAAGCATAATAGACGAGGAATTTAGATGGTAATGAAAAGAATTTACAGAAGGCATTATTTAAACCATGGTTACCGTGATTAAGGGTTGATAATCTTCTCAATTCTCTGATCTAAACGAGCTTCTTGAGGCGAGAATTCGACAGCACCTCCCACTTTGCTTCTTCTTCAAAAGGTGTGTGTACCGGCAGCACCTTCCCAGTGTGTGTAGGTGTATGTGTGTGTGAGCATATGTGTGTGTGTGTGTGTGTGTGTGTGTGTGTGTGTGTGTGTGAGTAGGCCTTTAAATAGGCTCCTACACGCTGAAAATCGATTTGTGCTGCTATAAGCATTTGAGTGAGCACTCAGTCCTTGCATGGCAAGCCTAGTTGCCTACCCACCAAATGTCCAATTGGTTTAGTTAACTGGTTCTCACACTTAGTAGCAAGCTTGGAAACTTCCCAAAGACTCCCACAACGCAAGAGGGCACCCCCTAGCTACTAAAGCTGGTCTGGAGTGGCCTGGAACCTGTTCCCACACAGTCTCGGGTCCCCAGCACCTCCCCGGATAATTTTTAGGAAATTTGGTTCTAGGCTAAAACGGGTGGTACGAGTCGGATTTTGATGCCGTAAATTGCTATACGGAGCTCTAACTAAGACGTACAGGATCTAGTACCTGCCATATTTAGCAGCCCCCGGGGTCCGAAATCGCATTTTTTGAAATTCGGGGTGCGGGTGCAGTTTTTCGAGACGGTCAAAATTGGACCGGTCGGGTGACCAAAAACTTACTATTTTTGGAATTTTTTTACAAAAAATATTTTAATTCACATTTCGAAGCTTTAAAAAATTCTAAACATCATGGCAGTAACAGAATTTGGAGAACTGCTAAAAATAGTAACTTTTTGTATTATGTTCATTTCAAGGTACAATGGTGTTCTTTTTGATCGGTGTCAGAGACCTTACAACCTCCCCAACGTGAAAAATTTGAGATGTCCTCATCTCAAGAATGTGTTTGGGTAATCTTTTATGAGTGTTGGTTCGTCCTCCCAAGTTGCATCTTCTTCAGGGTAATCCTTCCACTTTACCAGATGCTCCGTGATAGTTCAGTTGCGTAACTTCCTTT
The DNA here is from genome assembly GCF_014529385.1 of Adiantum capillus-veneris. Classification (NCBI taxonomy): domain Eukaryota; kingdom Viridiplantae; phylum Streptophyta; class Polypodiopsida; order Polypodiales; family Pteridaceae; genus Adiantum; species Adiantum capillus-veneris. The sequence continues at coordinate 107,478,734 of NC_140955.1, read as the reverse complement.
CCCTTGTTTCCAGTACGTAGTCAGGTTGGAGCTTGAGAACTCCTTTTGCTGGCATGACTATCTGATCTAAGTCCAAAAATTGATCAGGGTTAGGAATATAGGGTTTGAGTAAGCTGAGTACGTGGAACACATCATGAACCTTCAAGTTTGTAGGTAGCTTTAGCTTGTAGGCTTGGTCACTCACAACCTTAACGATCACAAATGGTCCACAATACCTTGGGCTTAGATTCTTAAATCTGCCTAGTGATAAGTTACTTTTCTTTGGTCGGACTCACAGAAAAAACCTTATCCCCTTCTTTGAAAGTTCTTTCCGAACGGTCCTTATCTGTATAGTGCTTCTGTCTATCCTGAGCTGCCTGAATGTCCTGGCGAATAGCTCTAGTCTGTGCTTCCATATCTTCTAACATCTTTCTAGAGGCATCTACTCTGATGGTTGGATCTGAGAAGTTCAGTGGTGCTAAGCAGTCCTTTCCATAAAGAGCTTTGAAAGGTGACATTCCAATGCTTCTGTGTTCGGCAGAATTATAAGCATACTCCACCAAAGGTAGATATTGTAACCACTTCTTTGGCTCTTGTGAACAATAGGCTCTGAGAATGTCCTCGATGACTTGATTAACTCTCTCAGTTTGCCCATCTGTTTGCGGATGATACGCTGTACTGAAGGCTAATTGTGACCCAATAGATTGGAAAAGAGAAGTCCAAAATTTTGATGTAAACTTGGCATCTCTATCACTAATGATACGCTTGGGTAGACCATGTAGCCTAAAAATCTCCTTGATGAATACCCGACTAACATCTGAAGCAGTAAAGGTTGTCTTTACGGGTATTAGATGAGCCACTTTTGTGGGCATATCAACAACCACGAAAACAGAATCATAACCTCCTGTAGAAGGTAATCCTGTAACAAAATCCATACTGATGCATTCCCATTTCATCTGGGGTATGTCAAGAGGTTGAAGTTTCCCTGGTAACTTAATTCTTTCGGCCTTTATCCGTTGACAAGAAAGACATTGCCTCACATAGCGAGGTATGTCTCCTTTCATCCCAAACCAAAAATAACTCCTTCTGACAGCATGAAGAGTCTTAGCATAGCCTGGATGTTCGGATGTAGGGCTATCGTGTGCTTCATACAGAATAGTCTTCTTTAAGGCTGGATCTCTGGGTACACAGAGTCTATGTCTCTAGTAAAGACATCCTCCCATAAGAGAGTAATCTTTAGCTTCAGGCATCTTATTCTGCTGAACTAGAGATACTATACGCTGGTACTCTAGATCTACTAGAGATGCTTCTTTGATTCTATCCCAGATAGGGTTATTTGGAATAGAGATAGCTCCAAGAAAGGATTTTCGGCTAAGACCATCTGCAACTGCATTTTCCTTCCCTGGTCTATACTTTATGTCAAGGTCATATTCCTGTAATAGCTCTATCCATCGTCGTTGTCGCATATTGAGAATAGGTTGAGTAAAAATCCATTTTAAGCTCTTGTGGTCTGTAACCAGCTGAAACTTGCGCCCAAGAAGATAATGTCTCCATAACTTCAGCGCATGTATAACTGCTAAAAGTTCCAAATCATGAGTAGGATAATTCTTCTCATGATATCTCAGCTTTCGCGAAGTATACGCCACTGGTCTTCCTTCTTGAGTAAGAACTCCGCCTAGAGCAAATTTGCTAGTGTCGGTCGCTACTTCAAATTCCTTGCTGAAATCTGAAAGCTTTAAAATAGGATCCGAGACCAAGAACTCTTTTAGTTTAGCAAATCTAGACTCGTGCTCGGTCTTCCATTCGATCCTCATTCCTTTCTTCAGGAGTTCCGTCAAAGGTGCAACAATACGTGCATAGTCCTTGAAAAAAATCCTGTACCATCCCGTTATTCCGAGAAATCCTCTTACTTTGCTGACAGTGGATGGTTGAGGCCAATCAACGATATCCTTGACTTTGTCTGGGTCCACTGAAATCCCTTCAGCCGATATGACAAATCCAAGATAGTTGACCTTTTGGTGAGTAAAAAGTGCACTTGCTCTCCTTAGCGTAAAGTTGGTGCTCCCGAAGAAGATCAAGTACTTTGCGAACATGTCCTTTGTGATCTGCCTCGTTCTTAGAATATATCAGAATGTCATCAAAGAAAACCAAGACAAAATCATCCAGGTAAGGTCTGAAAATATCCTGCATAAGTCGATTGAAGCTTGCAGGAGCATTTGTTAGACCAAAAGACATTACTGTGAACTCATAGTGGCCGTACCTAGTCTTGAAAGCTGTCTTTGGAATATCTGATTCTTTGATTCTGATTTGGTAATATCCTGACCTTAGATCTATCTTTGTAAATATTTTGGCACCGTGAAGTCTGCCCAAAAGTTCGTCAATCCTTGGAATTGGATACTTGTTCTTGACAGTTACCTGGTTCAGTCCCCGGTAGTCTATGCATAGCCTTAAGGTCCCATCCTTCTTTTTCTGAAAAAGAACTGGAGCACCCCAAGGAGAAGTATTGGGTCGAATGAATCCTTGCTCAATGAGTTGTCTAATTTGTTCCTTGAGTTCGATGGCCTCTGGAAGTGACATTTTATAAGGTCTTTTTGAGATAGGTTCACATCCAGGGATAGTCTCAATCTCATGATCTACCTCTCTGTGTGGTGGAAGATTCGTAAGGTCTTCAGGGAATACATCATCATACTCCCTCAACCAGTTTGGTCGAAGTGAGGTATCTGATTGGTCCACCTTGTTGAGTTTAACTGCATATATTTGCTAACCCTTCCTTAGTTCCTTCAAAAGTCTGTTGGCCTTAACTAGAGTAGCCTTAGGTCTCCCATTTTCCCCCTGGATTAAGGCTTCATTACCTAAGTTATCTGTAAAGGTGAAATTCCCTTGTGCACAATGTATGTGGGCCCTATTTTGCTTTAGCCATTCCATCCCTAGTATCCCATCAAAGAATCCTAAGGGTAAGGTTCGAAATTGGGAAGAAGTTGGGTGTCCCCCTAAATCAAAATCGATTTTTCCTGCAAAATGTTGAGATACTACTTCCTTGCCGTTTGCTAACTCTACAACTAGCTTGCTTGTTGGATACTTATCTAGCTTTAGCTTCCTCATGCATCGGGGTGAAAGAAATAAAAGAGTACTACCACAATCTATAAGGAAGTTAACTTGTTCACCTCTGAGAGATCCTGGCGTATGAATGACTGCGTATTTCTCGCAACCATTGGGATTGTCAATTGCAGCATGTAGGGTTTCTCTCTCCACTGCTTCATCACCCACAGTTGGTTGTACCACTGCGGAATTCACTCTGGCGGTAGCTCCACGCCCTCGCCCTCTGTTAATCCTTCCACGCCCTTGCCACCTGTTGTTCGAAGGTCATCTTAGGAGCATATCTCCGAAGAGTGACAAACTTTGCATAGTATTCTTCGACAGATGAATTCAGCTGCCGAAGTGAAAAGAACTCATTCATCCTCAAGGTTCTATAAGCAGGCGGTAAATAACGCCCCATTATCGCAACTTTGATGTCTTCCCAGGACTAAGAAGATCCCTCAATATCCATGTCCCTACAATGTTGCTTCCACCATATCTTGGCATCGCCAGTCAAGCAGAACATCGCAAGCATGGTTTGATTTACGGGTTGGGTCCCTGCAGCTTCAAAGTAGTCGTCCATGGCTTCCATCCACACTTTCGCGTCTCTCTCCACATTTGCCCCCTTGCCCTTAAATATTGGAGGTTGGGCTTGCTTAAGGAGGATCTTCTTCTCTTGCGCTGCCGAGTACAGAGCAACAGGCGATGCCTACATGGATTATACGAATTCTTGATACCATTACTTGGATTTCAAAATAGACACGGGACTTTAATAAAATTCAAAATTCCACTTTATCAAGAGACAGAGATTCAGAGACAAAAAGCACTTTATTGATGAAAATTTATTACAATCAAAACCCCTCAAGCTTTTGGAAAATGGCTTTATGGATTGCGTATAACATACGCCTAGGAGATGGTATTGACATGATGCACTGCTTCATTCGTGTAATAGTTTCTATACTCATTCTTGAGTGGATAATAAGCTAAGATATCGAGCCGGAGTTCTGCTTTCAGTAATCCAAAGGTTTTGACTTGGTTCGCTGGGATCACATTGGTGACCTTCTCCAAGAGCCAGTCGTTGATGGTTTGATTGGAGTTGTCCGAAACAGTCTGGTCCAATCGTGTAGGCACCAAGTAGAATATCTCTATTACTCTCAACTCTTCTTCCTAACTTATCTTCTTCAAGTCGGTAGCCAGGCATCCTAGCTTCCGAGTATTGATGTAGTAAACCCCTCCTGGAAATGTCCAATCAAGTTCCCATCCTTTATCAATGCAAGTGGAGTGTGGAGTATAAGCCTTCAACAGTATCTCCATGACATCTCGCCTGAACTGGTAAACTGGGGATCTTTGAGCTTGCTCATAAATAAGCTCAAACACTTGGAACTTCCGATATTCGAGCACGGGGTCTTCCTGCAACACCAATGCAAGGAATTCGGATCAACTACCTATATACTTTGAGTTCTTATTCAAATGTTCAAACAGTACGACTTTATTTCCCAGCCTAACCTAGGCCCTGATACCAGGTGTGAGGTCCCCACCCCGTTGTATCAACCAACGGATCAAATGGTGAACCTGGTGGCCACTAGATCTATGCGAAAGCAAACAAAATTGTTCAGGGTTCGACTAGCAGACGATCTCTCATCACAAAGTGAGTCGAGTTCGAGCCTACTAGCAGGGAGATCTAGCTCCACCTCGCAGAGGAAGCGTACTTGAACTATCTAGCGATCCTAAGGAGCGATCCTAAGCCCACCTTCCAAGAGGAGAGAAAACCCGAGTGCCTTTTCCCCATGTTTCAGAGGCACGTACTCTCGAGAATTCGCCTCTCTAGGGGCAATGAGTATTACTAATATCGAGTTAAACACTATGGGGACAGAGATTTCCCGACCAATCGGGACCACCCATCTCGTAGGCATTGGCAACCTGAGCCAAGCCCCCACTTTCCACCCCCATACTCACACTTTCTTGTGTGTCCTAATTACTACCAGCAATGGTTATTCAACATAAAGATTCCTTGTTTTAATTCCGAATCACATTGTTCGTTAAGACAGCCCTTCAACCAATATTGCAAACAACACCAAGACAGAATTCTAGTAAAAATTCTACTCAAACTTATTCATAAAAATTCCAATGTTCTGGAGGTACAACATCCCCCCTCCAGCGAGAGTTCACTCCTCCCGTTGTCGCCTAGCTGCCCATACAACTAGGTATGTCCACCGCATAGAAAGCACGTCATGGACACTCCCACCGCATAGAAAGCAAAACGTGGGTTCCCATCGCATAGAAATCAAGTCGTGGGTATCCACCGCATAAAAAGAAAGTCGTGCATTCAAGAGCCCTTAACGAGGAACTTTGCCCCCTGTGATCAATAGGGGGGTCAGGACTGATTCAACATTGGAAATAAAATGAACATGTCGAGCTAAATTTTTCCTAGCACACATTCTTTCCTATTGCAACCAACATACCCATCAATCATTTCCTTCCTACTTTAGAACTTAATGTACAATGAATTCAATGCCGAGGTTTCCGTCGGATTTCTCCAGCACCGGCTCTAAAGATAATTACTCGGCTTACATGATTAAGAATAATAGGATTTCACTAATGGAATTACCAGAGAGATGAATTAAGTATGTTTAATCTCTTTCCTAGCAAATAGATGGTGCAAATTCACCTTATGCATAGGTGTAAGAAAAGTCAACTCTTAGAGACTTAATGACGGATTAATTTTCCCTTAATTACATCTTAATGCATAAGAGAAATGAATTTAATTTAGCTACAATATTGATGAGCGACAGAAAGAGTGATTCTCATCCATCTACACAATTACCGGCTTACCGATTAATTACTATGCTACCTAGAGAGAGAAAATTCTGATAATCATGCACTTAATCATTAATTAAGAGTGATGAATGGCTGATAATTCAGCTATGGGATGATGATTGCATAATAGAATATGGCTAAGGAGAAATTAGGGAGTAATTATAGAGAATTATGACTAGGAATAAGCATAATAGACGAGGAATTTAGATGGTAATGAAAAGAATTTACAAAAGGCATTAATTAAATCGTGGTTACCGTGATTAAGGGCTGATAATCTTCTCAATTCTCTGATCTAAACGAGTTTCTTGAGGCGACAATTCAACAGAACCTCCCTCCTTGCTTCTTCTTCAAAAGGTGTGTGTACCGACAGCACCTTCCCAGTTTGTGTAGGTGTATGTGTGTGCCTACCCACCAAGTGTCTAGTTGGTTTAGTTAACTGGTTCTCACACTTAGTAGCAAGCTTGGAAACTTCCCAAAGACTCCCACAAGGCAAGAGGGCGCCCCCTAGCTGCTAAAGCTAGTATGGAGTGTCCTGGAACCTGTTCCCACACAGTCTCGGGCCCCTGGTACCTCCCCGGACAATTTTTAGGAAATTTGATTCTAGGCTTAAACGGGTCATACGAGTCGGATTTTGATGCCGTAAATTGCTATACGGAGCTCTAACTAAGACTTACAAGACGTAGTACCTGCCATATTTAGTAGTCCCCGGGGTCCGAAATCGCATTTTTTGAAATTCGAGGTGCGGGTGCAGTTTTTCGAGACGGTCAAAACTGGACGGGTCGGGTGACCAAAAACTTACTATTTTTGGAAATTTTTTAAAAATTATTTTAATTCACATTTCAAAGCTTTAAAACATTCTAAACATCATGGCACTGACAGAATTTGGAGAAGTGTTAAAAATAGTAACTGTTTGTATTATGTTCATTTCAAGGTACAATGGTGTTCTTTTTGATCGGGGTCAGAGACCTTACACTATGTCTATCGGCCACTTACACTTCATGTAAAGACTCTTGGACGTAAGATTGATCTCAGAGCCATGATCTATCAATGCAACATATGGCTCCTCAAGATCACTCACCTTGACTAAAGTTTATGTTGTAGCTCTTGCCCAATGACTTTTAGAGTAGTGGATTTTATAGGAGGCTTCATCTTCATCATCATCATCTGCAAATCTAGCATGTGCATCTCTTCGAGAAGATTGGTAGCATCCTACCACGCTGTCATTGCAATCACTCTCTTGGACATGTATTCCATGTGCCTTAAGTGAATCCCCTTCACCCTCAGACTGTGGAGGAATAGACTCAGTGAGAATTTGCCTCTTTCTTTTTATGATATCTATAATTTCTTCATGAAACTTGCATTTAGCAATGCCAATAACCTCACCCAAGGTAAACTCAACATTTATATTCAAAATCCTTTCCTCCAATACCTTACTGTAGTTTGTATGCAGGGCCTTTTTCTTTGGCTTTTCCTTGCTCTTCCTTCTTCCCTATAGATACCTCCTCCATAAGAATCTCAAAAGGAGGAGGCACATGTGGTGGAGCCTCATAAGAAGTTCATGGATCATTTCTTCCTCAAGCCCTTGTAACCCTCTTTGAAGTAGAAGGACTTGCATCTCCATTCTCACGTCTACGATTCTCTTCCACAATCTCTTCATTGTTATAGCGTTTTGCAAGATAGGCATGCACTAATAAAGAGTCCACAGAGTCATCCCAACCTGTTCTATGGTGTATGCAATCACTAGCTTCATGTAATACCTGCTCAGTTACCTTCCCTTTTCTGGCTGAGGCTACTACATATGGACACAAGCTATCAACCTCCTCAAAAGCATCTGGAGTAGACTATAACGCTTTCTTTTGAATAAGCTCTATCTTAGCCCCATAGGTAGCATCCTCCACTGCAAAAATAGCATGATTGGTTGCCATATCCTCCACTATTTTTGCATGCCTCCATTTCCAAAGTTAGTTCCTAATGGCATATCTGTCTCCCACAGATGGATCTTGCCATCCTTAAAAAACACAAGATCTCTTTTTAAGGCATAATTGAATCTATCACGATCCCTTCGGCCATGGTCTGTGCCATCAAACCATATGCATATGTGAAAAAATCCTTCTTTGCTTTGGGATTTTTGTCCTGAAGGTTGTCCTTTCTCGTCAAGTCTTGTTAGCTTTAACTTCATTTCTCGCATGTCATTAACAAGCTCCTCAAGCATTGAATTATCACCTTTGGACTCACAACAATAGGCTTTGGTGGAATCTGTGACGTGCTAGGAGGAGAGGCAGTACCATTCACGACAATCTTGTCCCTATGATGTTGCCTCTTAGCAAGCAATGAGACTGCGTCCTCAACCTCTTTCCACTCAGCCTTTAGACCATGTTCTGTATTCTTTTCTTCAAGGAGTAGCTCTAGCTTTTCTTGGATCTCACAACCTACAACTTGAAGGAACAATTCAGTCTTTTCACTGTCTAAAGTAGCCCGCTCTGTTCCTGACAATTGAGCATAGCACCGCTCAAACTCTCTCAACGGTTCGGTGATGGAAAGTCCCTCTTTTGGATTTGCAACCCATTCCAAGAAGGTCCTTTTTGTAACCCTTTTAGAGTCCTCCATGAAGTATTCCTCCTTTAGGGCTAATTTGGATTTCTCCCAGCCTTCTCCATGATCCTCCCTGATTCCCCTTACATGGTCTCTAATCTCGGGAACCACAACAAGCTCAAAACTAGAAATCATGTCCACCTCTGGAACCCGTTGTAGCTCCATATCCTTACATAACCATGAAGAAACTTTGTGACATCTTTCCCTTCAATTTGGTCCATTTTGTTCACAATATCTTGAAGGGCTTTCGTTGCTCACACCTCTCTTCTTTCTGCAACCTATTGTTGTTGCGTAAACATGGTAAATGCTTGAAACATTTGCATTGTGCCTTGATCAAAATGCATGCCTTGTTTGTGTTGCTCATCCATAGCATTATTTATTTGTAATTAAACCTTTCAAAATAAAGTTTTGGACGCCCACCCAAGCTGCTTCGCGTCGGGTTCACCAAAAATATCAGGATGTGTGCGGTCTAGCTGGGAAGGTGCAAAACCTCTGGCTGTGAGAGTTCATGATGAGAGTCACCAACACTATGTGAAAAGCTTTGTGGAGAATCACCAACCCTCTTTCTCAGGGTAACTAAAAATCTAAGAGCGTTAGTGACAGCAAATTCACAAACCATCTTTCCTATTGTGTTTGGAAATTACTTGTTTTTGTAGTCGAGATTATGATGAGAGGATCACCAAATCACATTCAATTTCACTTAAAAAGACCATTTGAAAACACTAAAGTTTCAGCCATGAAACCTCAATTCTCATACAAGATTGCAAAGAGGCAGGACTGCAGCACACATAAATTGGGCAACCATGGAAGCTATTGCACAGGAGTGCAAAATTGCTGGTTTTTTTGTAAAAAGCAGCACTCTCTCTCTCTCTCTCTCTCTCTCTCTCTCTCTCTCTCTCTCTCTCTCTCTCTCTCTCTCTCTCTCTCTCTCTCTCTCTCTCTCTCTCTCACCCACGGAAATATGAGCTGATGTGTCAATTTTTAGGCCATTTTGGCACTTTGGACCAAAACTAGGTCATTTTCAGCTCATTTTTGACCCAAAAAATGTCATTTTTAATGCGAAAAATCCCAAACGGAGTCAAAGAATTCCCTAAATTTGTGGGATCACTTGCATAAGCATAAAAATCATATATAAGCATCATTTTTTATCAATATACCATTTTGGGTCACTTTACATGCAATTCTATAATGGAGCTTGTTCGCTGCTATTTTTGGCAATTTTTGCCCGCATCACTCTTTATGGGTGAGATGCGTGTGCCACCATGAAACACTTGGACTATGTACATTGTCAAACCAAATTAAGCATCTTATCAAGTTGAAAGCACGCAAACGTGCCACATCCAGGGCCGCAACTCCCCGGATAGGTATGTGGATGATAGCGACCACAGTAGACACTTCAACATATATCACAATATATACATGATTGCTTTTATTTTCATATATCAAGAAGTGTCAAGAGTGAGGTGAATGTTTTTATTTCATAATATGTACGTGCCACGGCATGACAACGGCTCCACCATCGGGTTCTCGGTTGTCGAGATACGGCTAGTCGAACTCAGGTGCATTTGCCAGGGAGACGATGCCATATGATTTTTTCTTGTTTTCACGAAAATGGTTGATGGTCTTGGGACGGTTGTAATGTGGCATGGAATGAGGGTATGGAGTTTGGGCTGCCAGATTTTGATGGCACTTTTGTGGCTTGACCATTGGGTGTGGGAGCAGAAAGTGGCAAAGATCTAAAGGCAAGAGGGGAAAAAAATTTGATGTTATAAAACTTTGTGGATGATTTTTAGCTCCCAAGGGTAGCCTCACCCACTGATGCCCTGTGGTGGTGCTGGGGGATATGTGTTCAGAACGTGAGCTGGGCAGGCATCGGGCCTTTGGTTGTGAGAGGTGTGAGAGACAATAAGAACAACAGGTGCAAATGGCTATGGAAATCAACATAAACGCCAATTAATCAAGTCAATCTTGAAGTACAACTTAATCCGTAGCCAAGGTGGACTCTTAACAACAACACCATCACTTGGATCATTTGTTAGCTACGAGTTTAATCTCTCCCTTTATAGGATCAACTGGGTAGTTAACGACACTAGGGCCTATCAGGATTATTAATCAATCTTAAGCTGATGACGGTGATGGAATTCCTCTCCTGTCTCTTTATCTGCTTCAACTACCTTCAAGATTTTGAAAACCTTATTTAAGTTCATTGTGTCAATCATCATGCTTCAATTTTTCTCAAATCTTTTGCAGCTTCTTGCTCTATTTACTTTGCACTGGCTTAATTGCCACTCACAAGCCTCGACCTCTCCTTTAATGGATTTGCTCTGTTTGCCTTCAAGCTCTGTATACCCTTAGCACTTCCTCTTGAACTCGGCAAAAAATTTCTCTTTGTGTCGTCAAGAGATCTCAAAAGAAAATCTCATCCTATTGTTGTTCTTCTCCTCTTCAGTTTTGTTGACAGGAGCTCTGCAAAAGCTCTCTAAGCTCCCTCTATTTTTGTGTTCCCTTAGCGAAAAGAAGCTGAACACTCTCCATCTCTATCTCTGATTTCTTTTGCCTCAATTTCCAACAATAAGCTCCAAAATTCTCCTTTGAATTTCTTGCTCTTTTTGCCCTTGATACTTCTTTGCCTTGCTTAGTCAAAAGATAGAGAGATAGGGATCTCTCAGTTCCTTCTTCTCCTTGAACTTGCTCATCAAGCCTTCATGTGCTTCAACCTCCTTTCCTCGTTCCTCCCCAAAACTTGGTTATCCCCTCTTAATATTCTTGATCATGCCACAATTCGTGTGTTGCTTCCACACACACACACACACACACACACACAGATTTGTCTCTCCTCCATTCTGAACTCCCGTATCCCCTCCTTGACTTCGCCTCATTCCAGCTCTCCCTTGCCTTCTTGCTACACGGGGGAGGGGGGGGGGGGGGGGGGGGGGGGGGGGGGGGGGAGAGAGAGAGAGAGAGAGAGAGAGAGAGAGAGAGAGAGAGTCTCTTCAATCCTCTCCTTGCTCATCCACGCCCATTGAGTCCTCCTCCTCTTGAATGCCCATTCTTCCTCTTTCATGCAATATACCTTTTTTATATTTAGCACCGACGGCGCCGTCGTTATGGGAACGGTGTCGTGCTGTCGTACGTCTAAATGGAGAATTATATGCAAGAGTCACATATTCACTGTTTTTTATGAGTACTGAGAATATGGTTGGGAGCATAGCACTTCCGCATGATGGAAAGCTTGCAATGGCCGTCATGTAGTGTGGGAATGGTTTTTTATATCATAACTTGGAATCTGAAGTTGTTAATGTCAGAAGTTTCTTGAGTAAAGATTATGCTATGGGCTTGAACGGAGGATTCTTAAAGTCAGTCACTCCAGAGACTCAACATGAGCAGATGAGACAACTAAATTTGATGGTCTTTACTCGTTCTGTCAAACTTATGTGGGCGGCTCTATGGGTGGCACAATGCGACTCAATCATAACCATGCCGATATTGCCATTAACTGGTGTGGTGGTTTGCATCATGCCCAAAAGTGTGAAGCACGTGGCTTTTGCTATGTTAACGATATCGTGCTTGCTATATTGGAGTTTTTAAAATATCACCCGCGTGTGTTATACATAGATTTTGGCATATACAATGGGGATGGAGGTGGCGAGGAAGCTACAGAAGAAGGCAACACCGTAAGGAATGTGTGAATTGTTTCCTAAGAGCAGTTTTTTTTATAAATATATTTATATTTAAGGGAAAGCAAAGGCTATTCTGGGGGATTAAAGCAGACAACGCAGGGGAAGATAAAAGACCGCCAGAAGAAAAGCAGAAGGTCGTGGTGGACTGCGGAGGGCCGTGAGCCGGGAGCCTGGCAGGAGTAGACAAGGCAGCCAGGGGAGAAGTCGTCAACTACAGTAGCGCTGGGGGTAAAAGAAAAAGAAAAAGCACGCGACGTACAGAAGGGACGAGCCGTCGCAGAGCACCGCGAGGAGGTTGCCGTGCAGAAGCCGAATACGAGCAGGAAAAACGAGAGGAGTTGATGACGCTATAGCTGGAGGCCTGGGCTGGCGAGGAGTGAAGTTTGGCGGGCTGAAAGATCGTGATAACACTGATTCTTATATTTATAATGACTGACAGAATCCGATGAAAACTTGATAACCTCCAGTTATGTTTACCTTTGTTCGCTTGTCAAACTTATCAAGGAGTTGACATCAAAGGCTATTGAGGGAGTCTCTAGAGAGTGACCAAGAGGCAGTGCGTGAGGAAGAGTACAAGGTTTGTAGGAGGAGACGAGCTGGCAGTTTTTGAGGACGCTGTCAAGTAACTAGTGAGCACAAAGAGAGCGTGTTGGGAGATCAATCATCGAACAAGCTTTTGACGAGGGTGTTGCTGCCGAGTTCGAGTTGCAGGAGGTTGCCGAGGCATTGAAGTGGCGTAGCTTCAGTGTTTTCAGTGGATACAGCAGCGGTTTGACAGTCCAAACCAAAGAAGATGAGACAATCATACCTTGGTGAAGTTTTTTTAGAAACGAGAGCTATATCATAGAGAAGTTGGCTTTAATGGTTTTTAGCAGTTTCGGAGGATTGTTTGAGTTAAAGAAGACCGAAGCAAGCGACGGCAATGTGAGTGCACATGAAGGTGGTCGGGAAGAGCAAGGGAAGGAGATTGAAGCAAATAAGGCTTTGGTGTTTGTGCTTCCGCTCAAGATCTCGACAGCTTTAAGAGCACAATGGGCCTATTGCGACGGTCAAGTCTTTTGTATTCAGCTTTTGAGTTATTTAATATTTCAGTTTAAGGTTTCCATAAGCGTCTATTACTCTCTTGTGTTGTGCATCTCTCTCTAACTGTTTCCCACAACCAGTAGCCCTGTGCTGACCCGGCTCACTAACCGCACAAATTACTCCCCGACATCTTTGGTAAACCCGACGCGAAGCGAGCCAGGGTGGGAAATTTTGGTAGAGAGGATGATGACGACATCTCAAGTAGAGATGATGCAGGAGATGATGCAACTATTTAATGCTTTCCTGCAGCAGCAGCAACAACAACATCATGTTACTTATGAGCAATTTACTTTGGACCGGGCAGATTTATCTTGAGGATTTTCTCTTTTAGATGAAGCCGTGATGAAACAAGAAAAAGTGGAAGAAGCATTGGATAAGGTTTATGCTGAAAGAGGTACATTTGATGGTTATGATAGTGATGGATATCTTTCATGCTACAGTTCAAAGATGGAGCTTATGGATATTCCAACTAAGCATATGATCAAGGAGTTTGGTTGATTAGTAGCTGCAGAATTGCGTGATCAGATACAGAAGCTTATTGATAAGTATACAGATAATTGGGCTAAATTTGAAGAAGCAGTTGTACAAGTGGGTGACCGACACATAGCCTTGGAAATAGAGCAGATGAATCAACAAAAGCAGGTTATTTTCAGTAAAGGTGATGGAGATCAATTGCAGACAATCGGCTATGATGAATTTTGGGAGAAAATTCATGCAAGAAGTAAAGCTAAAGCAGATGCAGCTTTGCAAGTACCAGATTTCATCACAGAGGATCATGCTTCAAGCAATCTAACATAGGTAAACAATGAATTTCAGACTGAAGTCATTGATGAGAATTTTCAGAGCTTGCTCACATGGTAGCTGCCTCTATTATTGGTTCTTGTGAAGAATTAGACGAAGGTGAAAGTTTTGTTGTCAATGTTCCACATACTAGTAGTCTTTGCAACATGGATTGTTCTCAAGAAGTACAAGATCATCCCTTGCAAGGTATTGATGGTCCTCTCAGCACAATGGAAGCATGTGAAGTCAAGCAGAACAACAGGTTTCTTGAAGACGATTGCATAGATAAAATTATTTGTACTGTAACAAATGAAGTGCAAGAAATCATGGAGTCAACAGAAGATGTGCATCAGGGTATACATGAGTCTACAATTGCTATTGACCATATATTTACAGGTACTGATATCACAGAGCAGGATGATGATGCAAATAGTGAAGCTTCCTTGTCAGGATTGAGAGAAGAGAAGTCCATTATTGATGTCTTTTTATCTGATTGTGGTATGTATGAACAACATATTATGGATGATTTCTCTACTACTAGTACCTTTTCAGAGGAGGTGCATGAAGAGTCTTCACAGATTATTGATGGATCTTTGGCCACCGTAGAAATGTGTGAAGCGGAACAGGATGAAGAGATTTATGAAGATTGATTGGATGATGTTCTTTGTGTGCCTAACATTTTTGACATGGCTGAAGTACAGGATATTGGACACGAAGTTTCTTCTTTTGTTATTTCTCATGATCTACAAGAGGAAGCAACTCACAATTCTTTGACAGATAATGAGAGTATTCACTGCTCTACTGATCCAAAAGTGGATGCTAATTCACAAGTTACAGTTGTTTTTCATGGTGAGGCTGGAGTTCCAAGTAATGATGAGTGACTCTAACATTGTTTCAGAGGTTCGTGATAACTATGCAGCCAGAGGGGGTGAATCACTATCGATTAAGCAAAGGATGCACATGGTTCTTCAGTTTTTTCGACGAGGTTTGGGCTATGGTTGGATCCATATACTCTTTCTACTTATGCTTATGTCAATACTATTATGGTTACCGGTAAAAGGTATGCACTGTTCTTATATGCTTGTTGAGCAAAAGATGTCAAATGTTTACGAGAGCTGGGTGTTGCATAATGATTCAAGGGAAGTTTTACTTTATTGTGAGGCTCATAGATTCTATGTGCTTGCAATGGCATTCGACCCAAGAGATTTTGAGGTCCTTAAGAAGCAGATTGAATATGGTTGGGTTCTTCTGGGTGCACAATTTTATCGATTGCTAATTGATCCAAGAAGAACAAGCTTACACCAAGGTTGTTTGATGTCGATTGAGATCAATAATGTATGCTCATGTGGATTCTATGCAGCTCTATTGCTTGGGCAATATCTTCTTAATCCATTTGGTCCAGGAGGACAGGTTTATGAGAACGTCTTATGGCAATTGATATATAGATCATATGATCCAAGTGCTGTTCATCATGCTTACAGGTTATGGCAAGAGGTTTACAGACTTTACAGTGGATCATGCTTATGCTTTATTCGATGGGACTACTTGATTGAAGAAAAGTTTCTGAGTTTTCCCTTTGATCTTGGAGGCTCACTATGAGAGATCGTGGTGTTTACCGCGGGCCATTACCGTAGAACAAGAGAGAGGAATTCAAAATGAGGAGAGAGAATCATTTTGATGTTGAAGCGACACTTTACCGCAAATATTACCGCGTAAATTTCCGCGATTATTGCTGCTCACATTACTGCTAAGATAGGCTGGACCCCCTTCCCCCTCCCTCTCCCGCGGGTTTCCATTTAAATCCAATAGAACTCCTACACTCTCCAAAATGCTTGCTCACTTCACTTAATCTCTCTTTCACTCTAAAAATTCTATACATAAATCATTGAACTCACAACAAAACCATTACAAATACTATTCATAAGCACATAACGAAACATTTGTAAATTAATCATATACTACACCAAGTGAAAGAATGGAGAGTTTTATTAATTCTCATCTTGTATAAGATCTGTACAAGCACTAGGATCCATATTTAGACCCATAGTATTCAAATAAATAAAAAAATTTAGAGATTCTTCCTCCTCTCCATCACCTCCTGTACAATCATCATCGCTTTCTCCCTCTTCCTCCTCCTCAAGATGACTATTTGCAAGGCTTGGCTGACCTTCTTCAACTTCTACTACATCTTCCTATGCATCTGGTGGTGATGGTATGATGGGATCAATTACTAGCTCAATGTCCATCTCTCCAAAGATAGATCTACCCCGCGGCGTGACTGGAATGACATACCAAAGTCTTCTTTGATATATACATGGCACATAAAAGACCTGTACGTCACACACTAAGAATAAGCTGATATACATAACTTAAATTTTTAATTTAATTTAATTGCACATAGCCTAAATTACCTGCTCGCAACTACTAGGATACACCAAGTTGTCAGTTTTCCCCGATGGAATTAGGTGGAATCCACCATAATGAGCCCATTTTCATGTCTTTTGACCTCACCCGCAAACCATCGACACTCAAAGAGGAATTTGTGAAAAGATCTGAAATCCACTTTGATTATTCTCTCTATAGTACCACAATATCTGACCTCATCTGTTGTTGTGTCAAAGTTTCTCATCACGCCACAATCATTAGTGGTCCGACGCTCATCTATCTTGCGGGTGCGAAAATGTCGGCCTTCGGACCAAATGGAGTTGAAAATGAGACCCTACAATCAAAATGCATAAGAGGTTACATCGCATTTCATTAAGTGATTTGCATACATGCATACATAACATATACACACTCACCTTGCGCAAGCATCCTCGCGCATACTCCCATTCTTTAGGGCTTATTTGTTCTCATTGTGCTTTGGCATTGGTCATGGCATTATGGATCCACTCTACTTGAATCAAGTCAGGATATTTTGCAAGCTCGTTAGGAAAAGGAGGTGCACGTCTACCTCCATGGGACCTCTTCTATGCATATTCTCTATCCCTTTCTCTAGTTGCGTGGGCTTCCAAGTACATATTGACCCATTTGGTCATGATAGTGGCATTGAGTAAAGAGTAGTTGTTGACTATGGCATGAAACTCTCTATCCATGACCAAGAGTGAGCCTTTTCCACTGGGAATGGTTGAGTGCTTCCTAGAATCCTCTTCTTCACTCCACAGACGAGGCAATGATGGATCCACTATGATGAGATACTGTGAGACATACACAAATGCCTCTTGCACCACCCAACCTTCTGCCATGCTCACCTGAAAACATTAAAACCACATATTTTTATTAGTAACTCCATAGCGTATAAATGCTATCTATATTGTATTTATTTTGCATACCTCCGGTTGTGACCTCAATCTAACAAAATCCTTTAAAGTCTTCAAGAATCTCTCCAAGAAAAACATCCATCTAGAGTGAACCACCCCACAAATGGCAATCTCCTCAACAAGGTGAAGCAATAGGTGTATTTGGCTAACAAGGATTGTACGTGGGAATGCATCCTCAATAGCACACACTGCCTCTACTGCTAGCTGATGGGCTGCTGGTATGGCTTCTACTTCTATCTCCTTGGAGCTCACAAATCTACAGGGCAAACGTTATATAGTAGATGAAAAAAAAATCCAAAGTTCATGCATGCACAACATGATATAGTACTTGAAAAAAACCCATTAACTCACAATCTCACCCACTTTGAATATTGCAGCCTTCACCTTAGTGTCCCCATAACCACTAATAGTTATGGGAAGTACAAACTACAAGCAATAAAACATCTTAGTGAATGTCAACCTATATATAAGGACACATAGACACCACAAACTGTTCTACTCGTACCTGAAGGATTTTATGCCAATCATGGGATTTCAATCCATACAATTGAGTGGAGCCACCCTTTTTCGTTTTTGTGAAAGCACCTTTGAGTGACCGCATATATCCCGTTGGAGTTCTGATGGATGCAATAACTTGATTTGTCCGCTCTTGGTCTGCCTTTGACATTATCCACGGTGCTTTTGGAAGAATCATCTTTCCCCGCTCCCCATGCGGGGCGTGGCTGAAGCGGGGAGACGTCTAATGGCTCTTAAATCTTCCCTAGCACCCAATGAATCCTTCTTGCCAATTATGTGATCCCATATAGCTTGCCCAACATTTTTGAATACATGCATAGGGTCCAATAAGTGTTGAATTTTCAACGAAGCCCAATAGGGCAGTGACAAGAAGATTGAGTACCTCGACATACCCTTTGGCAACCCATTGGGAGGCGGTGAGGTACGATGATGCTCCTCCCAATGCTTCACCCAATCAACCATGTTCCAATGGAACGGCTGCACTCGATTGATAGGGGGAGCATATCTACGATGTGAAGGAGGTAGGAAGCGATCATTGTTGGGATAGATCACCTTCCCAAGAAGAGGAGGTCTCTCTGTCACAAGGGAAGGGCCACAAGTGGGACACGCACTATGTCCAGATATTGCCAATCCTGCCAAGAGGTAAACAAACGTTACACATGAGACAATAAACCTAAAGCAAAGAGTACAATTAACATGTGCATACTTACCAGATACCTCTCCAAATCCTGGGTAATCATGAATGGTCCACATGAGGATGCACTTGATGACGGCTTTGCGGTCTCGTGGTGGCCGTGAAATGTCAATGACATCTATGCCTCTCCATAGTTCTTGAAGCTCATCAATAAGAGGCTGCAGATATACATCCATGTTTTTTACCTTGTGCTTTCCTGGAATGAGTATTGATAGTAAAATGTTTCCCTTTTTTGTTTCCTCCCAAGGCGGAATATTGTAGTTTACAACAACCACCAGCCAAGTGCTCCATGAAGTAGAGCGGTGCCCAAATGGATTCACTCCATCACTAGCTAACCCAATCCTCAAGTGACGAGGCTCATCCCTGAACTCTGGCCATGTGTCCTCTATGTGCTTCCACGCTAGTGAGTCAGCTGGCACTCTCATAATACCATCTGTGGAGCAATTTTTTGCATACCAACTCAAAAGGTCGCTCGTACCCTTCGATCTAAACATGTGTTGGTTGTGAGGGATGAGTGGAAAATGCCTCAAAACTTTACGTGGAATTCTGTTGCTCTGCATTCCTTCTTTGAACCTAGGCTCCCCACACGATGGACATGTGTCACAATCGCAATGCTCATTACGAAAGAGCACACAATCGTTCACGCTAGCCTGAATGCGATCATAATCCATCCCTAATGCAGTCACCACTTCGCGGGCTTTTCGTCTGTTCTCTGGCATGTGATTGCCAGATGAAAACATCTTTCCTAGCAATCTATCACAAGAAGAAAGTACATTAGAAGCTAATTTATGCACTCCACAAGCATCCTTCACAATCTGTATACATACCTCAAAAGTGCGTCGACACTAGCATTGCTCCATCCAAACATCGCCTGAAGGTTAAGGACTTCGAGAGATGCCCTTAAAATGGAGTAAGAGCATCTATCATATAGTGCGGTGTGTGCCGAATCGAGTAGCTCACTCCTCGTTCGCTAGGAAGCTTCTTCGCATGTACACTCTGGTTCATGATCCTCCTCTCGTGCAAAGAGATCCTCAACCATGCAAATGGTCGTCTTCTGCATCCACATAAGGAGATGGGATGTGGTCACTCGGATAAGAGGGAGTAGCAATACGTACTTGGCTGATTTGATGTGCTTCCTCCCTCTCTGATGGCCGATTCTTGGCGCATGCGCTCTTCCACCCTCCTTTCCCCTCCTCCACCAACCACACGCCAATAAGGGGTGACGTCAATAGCCCCTACAATTCGCGGATCGTTTGTTTCCATCCGTGCACGCTTGTGAGGATCATCCCATAGTCCATAATCTTCTACATGGCTCAAGCATATCCGTCGAAGTCGAGCAATGGAGCATTTGCACCGCACGCATGGGCATGGTAATCGCTCGGCCAACCACCGTGGTCTATCCGGTTCAGTGGACGGGCCAAAATCATCCCAAGCAACCTACATTAATAAATTACATACACTAATTAAAATCAAATTACCAAAGAATGTTAATAAAATATCAGTAAAAAGTAAAAATTAAACTTTTAGGTAAAAATATCATTTTCAAAGTACTAGGAATACTTTCATTTTATATATATTTTATAAAAAACATAGTACCAATAGATTTTGAGGATCAATAGTAATAATGTCAGAACGTGGCCAACTGTTTATATGGCCCGAATTTGCGTCGCGGTAATAGACGCGGTAATGATTGCGGTAAGCCACGCGGTAATACTCGCGGTAACAGGAGCGGAAAATCAAATTTCAATTTTTTTTAATAAATAGAGGCACCCGCGTGCCCCGCGAAGTTCAAAGCCCTAAAATTCGAATTTCATCGTCTTCTCCACAGAAGCCGAGAGCGCGAACCTCACAACCTTGAGCTCTTCCTCCATCTCTACTCTTCTACTCTCCACTCTCCTACCCTCTCCCAACAAGCCCTTCAATTCCATGTAAGTTCTGTTGTTATGTTTTTTGAGTTTTTCACACGCATACACACACACGCATACACTCATACACACGCATGCACACACATGCATCCACACACACTAATTAGTGAACGTGTACGTTCTTTACACACTAATTAGTGCATGTGTTCTTTACACACACTAATTAGTGTGTGCATTATTCTAATGCACACACTAATTAGTGTAAGTAAAGACACACCAAAACTTAAATTTGTTAATTATTAGTTACTTGCAAAATCTAAACTTGTTAGATTTGTCAAATTTGTTAAATTTATTACTTGCATAACCTAATATGTTAAATTTGGGATTGGCCATCTACACACTAATTAGTGTGTGCATTGGCCAATGTGATTGGTCAATGCACACACTAAATAGTGTGTTATTAGTGTGTGCATTGGCCAATGTGATTGGTCAATGTACACACAAATTAGTGTGTGATTAGTGTGTGCATTGGTCAATGGGATTGGCCAATTCACACACTAATTAGTGCTCATTAACACACACTAATTTGTGTGTGATGAAAAATCAACAGACTCTAAACCACAATGGTGTGGATTCTTGAGAACTAAGTTCAAAGGTAAAGAAGAGTAGCAACTAAGGTTTTTGAGGTACCAAAGCACAAAATAATCTATACATAAGTTTAATTAGCATGGCTGACAATAATCACGAGAGTAGAATGAACATTGATAACTTTGATTTTGCACATGAAGGTGCTAATGATAATACCCCATGTTTGTTAATTACCTTGTTACTAGGTTGCAACAAGCTATGGGCAACCCTGCTTTGCAAGCCGAAGCTGCTCAACAACTTTGTGCTTATTGGATTTCCCAGAGGGGAGAGAGCTTAGGAAACCTCTTGATAAGACTCCCAAAAGAAGACTCTCTCTCATAAGAGAGGATGAATCCAAAGAACAAGAAAAAAGCGAGTACCTAAGTTCCTCATAAGATGTGGCTCTATGAAGATGGTGGTCTAGGCGGTTGCCAACTCCTCCCAAGAGGAAACGGTCAACCCATAGTCCTTCTCCTCGTCACTCCAAAAGGGAATAGAGGAAACAAAGGAAGAAAAAGGCAAGAAAGACCTTCCTCCTCTTCCAACAAAAGCAACAACTATTCTCCTAAAGAATACAAGCGGAGAGGACATCACAAAACTTACTCTACATGGCAAATGTCCCAAAAGCTCAAGAAATTCAAAGAGGGAGGAAAGAGTATCTCTTTTCTTACCTATGTGGCACCTTTGGTGCCACCAACAAAGTATTGGCCTTCACCCAGCAATTTGAGGCGGCCTTTGGAGATGAGGGCTTCACGGAGTCCTCCAAGCTACTTCATGTAGCTATACACTTCCATAAATATGCTTGTCAATAATGGTGGGCTAGCCTTTGTGGCAATAGTAAAGCCCCAAATACATGAAAAACTCTACAAGTTTTCATCATGAAGCAATTCATTGCAAGCGATGCAAAGGACAAAGTGCTTACCTAATAGCGAAGTTTGAATTTGCTCTCCAACGAGTCTATCCACAAATATGTGGACAAGTTTTGGGATCTAAATCTCAAGGCAATAGCCTTTTAAAAGATAGACTTTGCTGAGAAAAAGAAACATTTATGTGCGGGATTACCTGAAGAAATGGTCGAGTACGTAAAATCTCAACGGCTTGGTTCTATCACTGAAGTAATCCACCACAGTATGGTTGCTTCGGGAATCAATTTCCACCAAGGGGCTAGAAGGAATGCCAAGTCCATGGAAAGCAAAGACAAAAGTGATGCAAAGGGAGAAAACAATGCCCAAAATTCTTCCTAAGGTAGCTCCAACAACAACAACAACAATCAAGGAGAAGGGAGTTTACAAACATTAAAAACAAACTCTCTCCTAAAGAGCTAGAATATTTTTGTAAGGACCACAAATGTTTCAAGTGTGGGGAGCAAGGACATGGCTATCGTTCTTGCCCCAAGATAAATACCCGCAAAAGAGACTCTTAGAGCTTCCACCATTGAAGCTCCAAAAGCGGATGCTCATTGCAAAGGATCACCTCTCTTCTATGCTTGGGGAAAGGTAAGGGACCATGATGCCTTCATCTTGTTTGACCCTAGCTCTACGCATAAATTCACATCAATGGAGTTGGCCACTGAGTTGGGCATTCAAGATTTTGAGATGGGAGATATTGTAACTATTGATGGAGCTTTCAAGGGATAGTGTGCGCTCCTTGCCGCACTGTCGAAGCAAGGGACTTGCCAATACACCGTATGCGAGCCACAAACGGCTCCAAGCACACAACAAGCCTAAACTAGCAAGCTCAAGAAAACAAAGGGTGTGTCACTCACCGCTCTACGCTCGCCTTCGTGGTGGATTCCTCGCCGCGATGAAGAAGAAGCTGCAGTCGTGCCGCACTCAACCGCTTCGCCGCCGTCGTGCCTTCGTAATGCTCGATCGCACACACACTCTCCCTCTCTCTCTCTCTCTCACACACACACACAAGGAGGTGAAGAAGAAGAAGATGGAGATGGAGCAAAAGCACTCTTCAATTGCACAAATGAGAGAATGAGTAAAAATTAGGTTTAGTTGGCTTTTATAGGAGCTCACCCCATTCACACTTGGGCGCCCATGCTTAACCAACTAATCCCTTGAATGTCCAAGTTAAAGTGCGCCTCTCATCGGCGATCACTCTACCTTTCCCTATTGGACCGACAAGCCCGGTACCTGACTCTACCAAATACATAATACACGTCCATCGTAGGTGATGGGTGTCCGTGTGCCGTGAGGGTTAACATGCCCCCCTTCCTGATGTAGATTCCGTCCTCGGAAGCTATTGAGTTGAAGCTGGTTCGTCGAGGTGGAAGAGCATTTGAGATGAATGTCCTTAGCCTTCTTCAGTCACTGCAAAATCAAACAACATTGGCACAGTAATTGCATTCTCTTAAAAAGCATATGCAGTTTTAGATAGAAAAATTGATTGGTAAAAGAATTTCAAACTATTTGTTAGCAATGAACATTAAATTGCAATGTAATCAAATGCATAAACAGATGTAAAGGTAAAAAATTAAACAAGTCTGGGGTCGCTAATTTGACGGTCGAAAGGCACTAGAGATCGAATATTAATACCATGGGTAAGCTTCTTAATTTTCTGTGGTCAATTAAGTTGTTTAATCGCGAGATCCAAGTATTCATGTTCAAGGGCTGGCTAGAGGCTATATCTAGAAAACCTTGTAGTTAAGCTACCATAAAAGGAATTTCTCATGAAATCATCGCCTGGCTGATTACTTTTTCTTTGACCCCCCAAGGTCTTTTCACAGTGATTCAATTATGATGTGTGTGCTTATTTTGTATGCCTTGGGTTTTTTGCTTTTCAAGGAAAAGCGCCCACGCTGGGAACCTCTAGGGCTCTAGTACCATAGGCAATACATGTGAGTGAAGTACCAAATCAAGCTGAGATTTCTCTTCCAGCTTAAAATTTTACATTGTGGCACTTTGATTTTTTGCTTGTTCATTTTCATCATTTTAATTTTTTAACTTTGGGGGGCCATATAACACTGTTACATTCCCCAGGCTCATCACATTAGTAAACTCCCTTTATAATACTTAAGCTAAAGGTCAATAGGGTCAAGCCCACTAGAAAGCCCTAGTACATTTCACACAATGCTGCCTAAATCGGATTAAGAACCTAAGTAACCATTGCTTATTAGGAAGGCATTCCCCATGGTATTAAGAGAAGATCTCTAACACCTAACTTGGTCAAACTAGCTTAGTCGAACTGCTTGATTTTTAAACCTAGACAAGTGATTATGACAAAAGATTGCATTGAATTAAATGTTTGATACCAAGCCAATGCGCTGAATAGTATGCTACCAATCACAATCAAAGCAGACAAACATGGATGCAAAAAAGATAAGGGCAATGCTAATGGATAAGAAACACCTGTTTGTGTTGATGGTCGCGCTTGATTTGAAGGTTCCATGAAGGTCCAAATCCTATCAATAGCAACACGCTCCTGTACACACTATGAAACACAAACAATACCTCTAGGAGGCACATCAGTGGGAAAAGAGAACTTTGCTAATCTCTCAACTCTAAAACAGAAAGACTCCTATCGTACTAATCTTACCTACCCTCCATCACTCAAGTGATGAGGATCAAAGGTTTTTTATGGCATAGGTTTCTGTTTCACTGTACCAGATGTGACATGTGTAGGTCTGAGTCAATGTTTTGACTTTTATTGTGCATACTCGTTTGCTAATTGCTCTTGCTCCTTTTTTTTTTTTTGTGAGTATAAAGCTTTATATGTACATTCCCTAAGATTGGAATTGAGAGGTCAGGGAAAAAGGTTGAGAGGGAAACAAGTGAATGATGACTGTCAGCAAACACTCCCCCCTTCCTTGGGTAGATCATACCATTTGAAATGAGCTTGTCACCCTTTGAAACCAATTGTTCCAGTTGGTAATAGGTGAGGATTTTGGCCAGTAGTTTTCTATTACCCTAGGTGCCTTGTCAAGTTGCAAGGGTGGTAAGGTACTCTCCCAGGATTGAACTTGAAGTGGTTCATCAGGTGATTCTTGAACACTGGGAGGTGTGGATTCTTTTGTAGCTTCATGGAGATCCACTACTATAGATGGAGGCTGTGTAGAAGCTTTTACCTCTATGGATGTATTACATGATGAGCTAGAAGCTTCATGGGACTCCCCCCTTCCTGAGCTAGGTGGAACAAATCGTTCTTTCTTTGGTACCCAAACTAGCTCGGGAGCGGGTGTGTAGCATTCTGTGATTTTTTTCTTTCCACGATCATTGATTCGTTTTGGAGCTACGGGATTGGGTTTACAAGGGTCAGGTGATAGGTAAGAGCACAATCTACGTTTTGGCACCCAGATTTGATCATTTCCTTGATAGTAGCCTTGGGCTTCCAATAGTCGTTTAGGGATCCATCGCAACATTTTCTTACTTTTCTTGGAGCGAGTGGTACGTTTCTTACAAGGCTTCTGTTTTTTAGCACTAGCTATGGTCACTAAAGAAGCTTTAGGGACCCACTTGTATGTTTTTTTCGTGACATTAGGATGAGTCTTGTCGGAAGCGATATGCATTGCTTGTAGCATATTTAAGGGTATAGGCATTTCATCCCCCTCAGGTGTTACCCAGGTCGTCCCCCTATTTCCCCAAGTGTCTATGGTTGATGCTAGGTGGACCCAATCCACATTGTCTGATTCCGTCATACCCGGTAACACATCCATATAAGGAGAATCTTGGCCAATGTCTGTATCCTTCTTACAAGTGTAACAATATTGTAGTGGGGCCGAGTGAACCGTGGTGTCAGAGCGATGATCAATAATGGTTTTACTCCCTAAGGGGTGTACCTTACCAGTCACCAAATCCACTCTAAGGACAGAGTCTTGGAATTGCAAATAGACATGATTTTTAGACCAATCGTGAACCATTTGTGCTTCCCTCATGAATGGTCGTCCTAAAATCATTTCATATGACATAAGGTGTTTAGAGAAATCCATTACAATGAACGTATGTCGTACCTTGTGTCCTAGAACTTTGATCTTAAGATCCTTGAGCATCCCCATAGGTTTGGCTATGGTACCATTTGCCATCTTTACCACAATGTTAGTAACATTGAGGCGGGGTTTTCCCATGGATTCCCAACAATCTTTTGTAACGATGCTAACTCCCGCACCACCATCAAGAATTCCCTTTATAGTTAATCCCTTGGTAGTGATGGGTAGGGTCGCATTAGACTCGTCGCCTTCAAAATACTGCCCTAATTCGTTAATGGGTACCTCGATCACAGACTCGTGTCCATCTAAGTCAAGTGATTGCACATGATTTTCCTCATCAATCATAATCGAGTCAGGCCTATTTGGTTGCGCAAACTGCGGTAATCCCGTTCGTAGCTCTCCATTAAGGAATGCTCGAAGTGCAAGGAATAACTCAGGATCTCCATACAGCTTTGCTATGATCGTGGTTCGGACCTCAGAAGACATGAAGTCCACTAGTTTGGCAACATTCATTGGCGTTTTGCAGGGTGTAGGTCCTTGACTAGGAACTGGTGAGGATGGAATCTCATATTCCTCAATGGGATCAGGTATTCCTTCGTTAAACATCCTTTCCAACAAGAAAGGTGTATGATCACTTTCTGATGTCCTGTCCTCACTCCCTTCTTGGATGATACTAGATATGGCTAACGGTCTATGGTTCATGTGGGGTGGATGAACTTGCGTGGGAAACACTGTGTCATGAATTTTGACCTGCATGGGTTCTGGTTCTAGTTTCCTTTGAGTCTCCTCCACTAAACCTCTTAGATGTTTCACGTGCTCAATCTCGTCTACTGGGTTTGGATACGTCCCAATCTTCTTTTTACGATTCTTCCCTTTTTGCCCCTGCGGTTTATCTTGGGGGTTTTGGATTGGATTTGGAAACACTTGTGGTGTTTTCAGAGGCTCTTTATGATTTTCTCTTATTCGGTTTTCATTTGGTTCCATGTTACGGTTTTCTTTGTCGGTCTTTCCCTTTGTGGTATTGGTTCTAGTCTCCATTGTCTCGACTGAATCTGAATCATCCTCGAGGTCATTCATATACACGGGGTCATCTCCTGTTCCTATGTTTGTTTTGGAACTTGGCTTTGAATTTTCCGTATTCTGCGACTTCTTCCTTCGTGTCTTCTTTTTCTTTGCTTGGATAATTGACGCGGTATCTCTCTCTTCGAGGATATGGCTTGGCCCTTGAAGCATGGACCGTGTAATCGCATAAGCGGGTGCGACGGGTGGTATTGGTGATGTCACACTAGCAATTTCGACCAAATTCAGGGGTGTGATTTTAGGCGCATTTGGGTTATAGGGTCATTGGGCAATCAAGTGATCTATGCCACAACGATTACATGTGAGTATTGGCATTGCAGACGTGCTCCCTTGATTCACTTGCATCTATGCAGCATTCTTTTGCAGCCTAATAGGGCATTCCGCTACTCGATGTGGTCCACCACACTCGTAGCATTGAAGAGGTGGCCTCCTAGCCTGGGTGTTGATATTTTGACCTCTGGATGCGAGAGCAGCAGCTTGATAAACTGGCTTGACTTGTCCCCAACAATCTTCCATGTAGTATATAGGACATTCTTCCAATGTATCAAGACCGTAGGCAATACTAGTGTCTATTTCCTCCTCACAGCTATCTGCATAAGCGTTAGATGGCTCGCAACCCACTTGGTTCATAGGGGCGACTCTTGGATGCGGGGGCTGCGGTCCTAGCACAGGAGGTGGTAGCGGTGTAGCTTGTACAACATTTTGAGATCTAGGGACCATGTGTTGCGGTAGTTGCTCAACAGGTGGAGTAGGCATCAATACAGGAGCTCGAGGCGCATCCGTCCAGGCTACAGGTGGTCTATTTGCCATCATACGTTTGATCATTAAACAATCCTTAGCTTGGTGACCATACCTACCACATGCGTTGCAAGTTCCATTAAATTTTACTCTAAACGTAGGGCACTCACTAGTGCTATGTGGACCTAAGCAAATGGAACACCATTGTTGCTCCCTTCTTGGATACATGTGACTATTTTGAGGGGGTCGATTATCCTTAAGAGACTCTTGGATTGCCTTGGTGAGGTCTGTCAAGAATGTCTCAAATACCTTTGGCTCATTGGCAATGGGCTTTGCAGTCATGGGTTCATACTCAATGGCTTGTGAGCTAGTGGATCTCGTGTCAGTAGACACCCTCATGCCTGCTATCATCAAGTTGTCCTCTAATTGGATTGCATTGGCAGTGACATCTTCCCAGGTTGTGATACCTCTAATCACTAGTCCATTATAGATTCCTTCATTCCTCAACCCTCGAATGAATCGATCAAGCAGTTGGTTATTGTTGAAGCGCTCATTTACAGGGCAACGAGAGTTTAAGTACTTTAGACGACTAATGAAGTCCCTTACTGACTCTCCTTCCTTACGTTCGGCCTTCTGTAGCTGAGATGCTACACCCCAAAGCACACCTTCTCGTATGTACTCCTTTAGAAACAACCTTCGAAGGGTAGGGTAGATTGTTTTCTCGTCCACCCTTAGGGTCCTATACCAATCTCCAGCCTTCCCACTTAATGTCAAGCTTAAGGCATTGCACTTATGTAGTTCGTTGCGTTCCCCTAAGGAATCACATACTTGTTCAAACACTTCAATGTGTTTCCTAGCATCTTCGTCCCCATTGAATTTTTGCGTGAGTTTGGCAATTTGTACTGCCTTACTTCTAGGCTCTCTATCAGATGCATGACGCATATTTTCCGCGATAGATCGACCTATGGTTTGAGCAAACGCTGCCAAGTCACCTATGTGAGGAGGCAGGGCCGGTGGAGGTACTCTTGGAATCATATGTGGGAGAGGAACGGGTACCGGTCTTGGCATATGTGTGGATGATGCAGGATATGGAACATAACCGGGCATAGGTCCACTCGGATAAGAGCTAGGGAGCGGCACTCGAGGAGCGTAAGCAAGTGGTACAATTGGAGGTGTGGGGGCCATGTGTGCATAAGGGGCTAAAGGTACATATGGTCGAGGCCCCATATTAGGTACTACGACACTAGGTAGTGGCACTGCGCTAACCGTAGATGTCATCGGTACATTCTCTGTCAGGCTTATCCCTGGAGTGAGCACTGTGTTTTCCTTAATAGAGGGTTGAGCCAAGTTAGGGAAGCTAAAGTTTTCGCTCGGAGGCTCAGATTGCATAGAGACCCCAGGTGAAATGACGTAAGATGGGTCCATGGGGCGCATTAGAGGAGTCTCCATTTGTGATAGAGTAGGCTGTTGAGCCTTGCTCGTATCCAGAAATCTCATGGGGCCAGTTGAGAGTATATTTACCCCTCGGTTTTGCCTTTCTGATTGAATAATGCCATGGATAACATTACAGATCATTTTCTGTTGATCTTTGATGCTCGTGGCACTAGAGGTGGATTGTACAATCTCTATCCATCCTACATGGTAGGCGTGGCCAGAGTGTAGATCCGTCAACACCTCAGTGTGGAGGTCGTATGTCCAATGATCATTAATGAACAATCCTTCTAGAGTCGACGTGTTAACGGTTTCTTGTGAGGTAGAAGCAATGTTGCTCCCCGTGGTTTTATTTGTCACCAACGGTACTCTAGAGGGAACTTCTGAAGGAGGCAGCTCAACAGGGCCTTCTTGGTAAGAAGTTGGTAGGATATCCACATGGACACTCTTTGGGGGTGTGGGGTCCACGTGCGATGTGAAAGGAGATTCCACTTCCCCACCCCCTTCGCGTGCTTCATTTGCCTCAGGTTCCGAGCGAGTAGCTCTACCTAATGTTTCCATGAAACGGCTAAACATACTAGTACTAGGCTGTGGAGCTTCGGGAGGTGCATGGCCTTCTCTCTCAGTGTTTTGGGTAGGGTATGCTTCCATGATTTCTGAGTCGGAGGAGGAATCACTAGCGGCTATTTTAGGGTCTTGGGTGGTGCTACCTTGTGTCCCCGCTGAGGGTCTAGAGCTTATCGTGGATGGGTAATGGGTGTCCGTATGAACAGAGGCACCCTCAATATGCTCGTGTTCTAGCACCCGCCCAGAGCGTAAGTGCATGTGCTTTTGATACCCTAAGGTGTCAAAAAGCTGCTCTAGGAGGCCTTGTGACTAGTTTTTAGCGTGTTTTTTGTTTGTTTTTTTGCTAGATTTTTTAGAGCGTGTCGTGGAATGGGCCGTGTGATAGCTCGAAACGAGCGTATCGGTCAGAGGGTCGTGCCGTGCTTTACAGCCCTCCGTTTGGTCACTCTATGCTCTCGGAATCCCTAAAACTGTCAATTCCCAGTAGGGAACTAGGCCCAAACTAGAAAGTCTAAGGGTGCAAGTGGGAAGAGAAAGGAGGAGAGTGGAGGACTTGTCCCACATGCTCTCATTCTCTCTTGAGGGAGTAGGGTATATATATAAGAGTGAGTCTAGTATATATCATAAGACTGAGGACTGAGGCCTGGGCTTGGGCTTGGGCTTGGGCTTGGGCTTGGGCTTGGGAAAACGATCCCGATCTATCTTTTATACAAACCAAACCGTCCGTTTTAAGAGTCACGTTTTTTATTTTTGAAAAATATCGCCGCCCACTCGCTCGCGTTTTTTATTTCCGATTTATTTTTTCCTTTTAAATTTTTTTCAAAATTATTTTTTTTTATTTTTATTTGCTACAGAAAACCGCAGAAATTGAAAAAAATGCAAGAAAAACGCGGAAATTGCAGAAAATTGACAGAAATTGCAGAAAATGCGGAAAAAACGCAGAAATTGCAGAAAATTGACAGAAATGCGAAAAATTGCAGGAAGTGAAAACGCCGAACTTGAAAACGCAGAAATTGCAGAAATTGAAAAACGCAGACAATAGCAGAAATTGAATCTTGACAGCAATTGCAGAAAACGCAAAAAACAGAAACCTTCCACACACTCCTTCCCTGCCTTTCCTATGATAGAAATTGCACCACAAGGAAGCGTAAAGTGCTAACCGAGCTTAGTGTAGGGCATATCCCCGGCAGCGGCGCCAAAAATGTGCGCTCCTTGCCGCACTGTCGAAGCAAGGGACTTGCCAATACACCGTATGCGAGCCACAAACGGCTCCAAGCACACAACAAGCCTAAACTAGCAAGCTCAAGAAAACAAAGGGTGTGTCACTCACCGCTCTACGCTCGCCTTCGTGGTGGATTCCTCGCCGCGATGAAGAAGAAGCTGCAGTCGTGCCGCGCTCAACCGCTTCGCCGCCGTCGTGCCTTCGTAATGCTCGATCGCACACACACTCTCCCTCTCTCTCTCTCTCACACACACACACAAGGAGGTGAAGAAGAAGAAGATGGAGATGGAGCAAAAGCACTCTTCAATTGCACAAATGAGAGAATGAGTAAAAATTAGGTTTAGTTGGCTTTTATAGGAGCTCACCCCATTCACACTTGGGCGCCCATGCTTAACCAACTAATCCCTTGAATGTCCAAGTTAAAGTGCGCCTCTCATCGACGATCACTCTACCTTTCCCTATTGGACCGACAAGCCCGGTACCTGACTCTACCAAATACATAATACACGTCCATCGTAGGTGATGGGTTTCCGTGTGCCGTGAGGGTTAACAGATAGAAAGACTTCATTACTCCCTTATTGGGAAGTTGAGGCTTCATGTCCAAAGCTACATCGACAAAGAAGACTTTTTCATCTCTCCTCTCCAACATGAGGATGTTATCTTAGAGGCCCCATGGTTCAACCACATTTCTGCAACCATGAAGTTCCCTAAAAGGAGAATCTCCTTCACCTACAGGGAAAAGAGCATGTATTTAGATGCTAGTCAGTCCGGTTGTACTATACCACTTTTAAATTCACATGTTTTTGATAATTCAATGAAAAGATCCGTTTCTGTGTACATGATCTTTGTCAAAGAGTCTCTAAATGGTGCTAATGTTTTAACAAAGCAAAGTGTTAGGAATAAAGAGGAATTAGACTTGTCTAATTTTCTAAATGGATTCCAAGATGTGTTTATTGTTGATATCCCTATGGACTTACCTCCAAAACGAGGGGATGATGACCATCGAATTGAGCTCCTACGAGGAAGCTCACCACCTACTAACAAGCCTCCTTATTGAGTTTTCCAAGCTCAACAAGAGAAGATCATGAGGCAAGTACAAGAATTGGTAGACAAAAGGATGGTGAGTCCTAGCTCTTCTCCCTTTTGTTCGCCAATCCTTTGAGTGCAAAAGAAAGATGGTACATACCGCATGTGTGTGGACTATCGAGCGCTAAACCATATCACTATCAAAAACAAATTTCGTGTACCACGGGTAGAAGATCTATTTGATAAGCTACAAGGTTCAACCTACTTGAGTAGAATTGAGCTTAAAAGTGGCTATCATCAAATAAGGACAGTGAATGAAGATATCGTAAAGATCGCGTTTCGTACAACATTTGGTCTTTATGAATATCTAGTTATGCCTTTTGGCTTGACTAATGCACCGGCCACATTTAATCGTTTGATGTTTAGACCCTACTACAAGTTCACTAGAATGCTCTTTGATGATATCTTCATCTACTCCAAGTCCTTGGAGGAGCACAAGCAACATCTCCACGTAATTTTTCAAGCTTTGAGGGAGAACAAGCTTTTTATCAATCTAAAGAAGAACAATTTTTTCCTTCAAGAGATTCAATACTTAGTTCATATTATCCCTCAAGATGGTATCCATATGGATCCATCAAAGTTGGAGGTAATAAAAGCATGGCCTAATCCAATGAATGTACATGAGCTATGAAGCTTTATTGGTAGCCGAATCCTCTCAAATAGTAGGACCATTGCATGACTTAACAAAGAAAAACATTAAGTAATTGTGAACTACTACGGAGCAAAATGCTTTTGACAAGCTGAAAGAGAAGCTTACATCCCAACCAATGCTTATGCTTTGCTATCTCTCAAAGCCATTTGAGGTCCAATGTGATGGTTGTGGTGATTTCCTTAGAGCAGTTTTGCTTCAAGAAGGGCATGCCATAGCATATGAGATCCAAAGGCTCAATGTTAATGAACGAGTCTTGGGCATATACAAAAAAAGAGCTTTTAGTTGTTCTACATTCCCTAGACACATGGAATAACTATTTATTGGGGACTCCATTTATTTTGTGAATGGACCACCAAAGTCTCAAGTGCTTCATGACGCAAACCAATCTTTCTGACAAACAAATGAGGTGGGAAAATTTTCTTTCACAATTTTATTTTCATATTGCTCACATTGCTGCTAAGCATAATCAAGTGGCCGATGCACTTTCGCAATGACCAAGAGTAAATGCAGTGTCTATAGCTACTCAGAATGATCTATCTTCTATGATAGATGAGTATGCTAGTGACCCCAACTTTAGAGACATAATTTCAATATTTGCATTGGGGAATAAAGAAGAACCATTGACCTTGCAGGATGGTTATCTTCTCCATGGAAATAGGCTATGCATTACCCACTCCCTTCGTGAGAAAGTCATATATGAATCCCATGCTCCTCCCTATGTGGAGCATAGAGGCATTCAACCTAGTCTTTGAGGAGTAGAGACGTACTTCTATTGGCCTACCATGAAAGTAGACATACGGGTTAAGGTGGATGTGTTAGTGTGCCATTCATGGCATAAGCATGCTTGGAGAGGTTAGTGTAGAGATTTCACAATACAATATAGAGTATAATTGCAAATGATAAAGCCTTACAATTATTCAATAGAATGTACCTCTATATAGGCTTATACAACAAATATCTTTTTGACACCTGAGCACAAGAGGTGGTTCCTATGCACAAATACAAGTGGCGGTGCTTTACACAAAGGTTGTAAGAGGTTCTTCACATGTCTTGACACATGAAGTGGAAGGGGTTGTTCACATAAGAGATACAACAAAACCTCGCATCCCAACAATCCTCCCCTATGTTGGTTTTGGTTGCATATCACTCACACAAACATCCCTCAAAACACACTAGGGTGAGGCACACAATTCACAAGCCTCCCCTTGAACACAAAGTTACCTCCCTTAGACACAAAGGGTGTAGAAAAACATCAGGGTGTAGGCACACACAAACCTCCCCTGGCACAAACAAAGGGTAAGGTAAAATTGAGAGAATGCTCATAATACATCATAAACCAAGCCAATATTGTTGTTGTTATCTTCATCAAAATTTTCAAAGGTGGCAAGGTTGATTTTTGCTTTTGTTTGATCTTTGAATTTATCTTTGTGATTGGTAACCTGTGAAGATTTAATGTTTAATTTGCAATACTTTGTAGCATGGTTGTTCTTGCCACAAATGCAACAAGGGTTTATTTTATAGCAATCCTTTGAAAGGGGATTTGTTCTACCATAGTGTGTGCACTTTAAGTTCCTTTTGTGATTGCGGTTGTAGCGATTGGATGAGACCACATAAGCACCACTTGACTGTTGCTGACTTCCTTTGAGTTTCTTTTCGTGCTTTTGAAGAGAGTTTATTAGATCTTCAATTTTAGGGATTGGGTCTTTCTCTTTAAGCACTGTTACAATTTGGTCAAAATATACATTTGGTATTGCTTTGAGAAGCACAACACTTTTGTCTTCATTATCTATAGGGAATTCTATAGATGTCATATGTGTGCAAATACTTTTGAGCCTATTGACTAGAAATGATACGTCTTCTCCAGGCTCCATAAGCAATCCATAAAGTTGCATTTTTAATGCAATTTGAAATGCTTGGCAATAGACCCAAAATGTTTCTCTATAGTTATCCATGCATCATGTGCAGTGGTGCAATCATCTAAATAATGCACAAAGTTGTCATCAAGTGAAGTGAGTAAAATGCTGTGAGCTTGCTCAGCTTTAGCTGCAAACTATGCTAAGCTCGGTCACATTTCCACTCTGTCATTGTCATTTGGTGGCTTAATGACATACCATAATTGCTTTTACATTAAGTACCCCTTAGTTTTTTCCTGCCACATGTGGAAGCCATGCCCATTGAATTTGTCTATGTTTTTATCTTCCCCCATAATGGTGCTCTGTCGTGTGCAGTGAGAGGAAGGTCTTACTCGGCTGAGTGGGCAGTGTCTAGTCCTTGTGAACACTTGCTTCAAAGGTTTTTACAAATTATTCATGAAGACATTCTCCAAACTGGAGCACCTCTTCACCAAAAATTTGCGGTATATTTTGAGGCTCAAAATATTTGAAATGTATGGTAACAAAAACTTGAGAACTTTGGTGAGCACAAAAAGATGGGAAGCCTTTGGCAGAAGGTTTGATGAAGTCGTGTCAAAACCTTCTGCAAAATGTACTGCTTTTGGGGGCTGAATTCCTCCTTATTGATGAAATTGTAAGGTAGCTTGGTGCCAAGCTGGACTATTGTGGGAAGCCCCCCCTCTAGCAGTATTGTGAGTTCTATATAGGCTTATACAAGTAGACGGCCTTTTGACACATGAGCACAAGAGGTGGCTGCCTATGCACAAACACAAGTGGTGGTGCTTTAATCAAAGGTTGTAAGAGGTTCTCCACATGGCTTGACACATGAGGTGGAAGGAGTTGTTCACATAAGAGATGCAACAAAACCTTGCATCCCAACATGGTATGCCAAAAGACCAAGTATAATAGAGGGAAGCAACCTTGATTACTCCAGCCATTTCCAATCCCTAATTCACCATGGGAGAGTATATCCATGGATTTTATCTTTGAATTACCCAAGTCTACCCATGGGAATAGGGGAATTTGGACAATATTCGACAGGTTTAGCAAGCAAGCACACTTTATTCTTGTCAAAAAGACTATTAAGGTACACCAAATGGCAAGTCTCTCATACTCAGATTTTCAAACACCATGGATTGACAACATCCATCATGTCAGATAGAGATCTTAGAATGACCTGTAATTTTTGGAAAGGTCTCTTTGAGAATCTAGGTACAAGATTAATTTCTCTTTGGCCTATCACCCACAAACGGATGGCCAAAGTCAGATAGCCAATCTTACGATTCTCGATCTACTAAAGACTTATGTTATAGAAGTAGATCAATGCTCACAATGGGAAAAGTATTTACCCCTTGTAGAGTATGCATACAATAATACCATCCTAACTACTATGGGA
Source organism: Adiantum capillus-veneris (assembly GCF_014529385.1). Classification (NCBI taxonomy): domain Eukaryota; kingdom Viridiplantae; phylum Streptophyta; class Polypodiopsida; order Polypodiales; family Pteridaceae; genus Adiantum; species Adiantum capillus-veneris. The sequence goes on along the minus strand of NC_140955.1, from coordinate 107,442,712 downwards.
AAGGCACCTTTTGAGATCATAGAGGGAAGACCTAAAAGTTCCTTTCTACTTAAAGTACATGGGAAGATCTTTGTTGTCGATGAGTATAGGTGTGACCTACAAGTTCCAAAAGATTAAGGAGGGTATATCCATCTCTCAACAAAGGAAAAAAGATGCTACTAATAAGCACAGAAGGGCCTTAATATTCAAAGAAAATGATTGGGCATTACTCAAGTTTCCCAAGGCTCAATTAAGGGAAACAATGGGAAAATATCCTACGGGCCATCAAAAGTATTATGCTAAACTAGCAAAAAGATACTATGGTCCTTTTTAAATCTTGAAGCCAATTAATGACATGGCTTATCAACTCACGTTTCCCAACCAATGGCTCATACACAATGGTTTTCATGTGAGCCTACTTAAGCCCTACAAAGGAGAGCCACCAAGAGAACCAATTATTGAAGACCCCCCAAATCGAAGGCCAAGAAGAGGTGTTACAAACCGAAGCTATTCTTCGGCATGAATACAAGGTACTACGACATAGTAAGATTATACAATGGTATCTTATTAAGTTTAAAAACTATGCTTTTGAAGATGCTAGATGGATGCAAGGAATACAGCTTAAGGATAGTATGAACCTTGTCAATGCTTACAATGCTAAATTAGAGTAAGCAAATGTACATGTTTATTTTAAATGATCAATGTTTTTGTCTTATAACACTAATTCTCTTTTTATTGTGCACAAATTTAAGTAGAATCATGTTTGTGATGACGACGTCTCTCAAACACAAAGTAGAATTTTTCACTCTACTTTGGGAGAATAAAATGGACTAAAGAGAAGACATGCTTGCGGGAGCTAAGTATCCCAAGCCCCAAATGGATTAGTCATCCATCTTGGAATGTTGTTGTAGGGTAAAAAGGGATTCTCTACCCACTAAGAAACATCAACTAATGACTAAGGCTTTATCTCTTCTACCTCATGTCAAGGACGACTATGATTTGAAGAGAGAGGTAATGTCATAAAATCTAATATCTAACCAACCCAAATGATTTTCTCATATTAAAATGACCATTTAATGTGGCCTTGCAAAAGTATTGTTTATGTCAAGTTAATTAAATTTATGGTTAAGTTGCTACCGCTAATTAAGTTCACCCTCTATGTTCTCAAGGTAGTCTCATAAAAATGCTCACTCTAATTCTCTTAATTCCGCTATTCTCAAAGTTCTTGGGCCATTTCCATTACATTTCTTGAGTCAAATTGTTTATGCAACCCCGAGGAGGTATTTTTCTTGCCAAGCCGGTCCTAGTGTGGTCCTCAAGATGTTGTAAAGGGATTCTTAATCAAGTTCTAGTCGTGCATTGCCATGGCTTTTGTGCCAATTCTCTTTTTGTGCCAGTGGTGTCTATGTGTGCGGAGAGTGTGAGATAGAGCATTGGTGTGTGTGTGTGTGTTGATTTGTGTGCATATGGTGGTTTGATAGTGTGAGTTGAGCATTGGTGTGTGTGTTGAGAGGGTCAAGATGGACAACATTGATGTGTGAGTGCAGGTTGGTGATCTTGATGAGCATGTGTGTGTTGATTTGTGTGCATATGGTGGTTTGATAGTGTGAGTTGGTTATTTTGAAGGTGTTTATGAGAGGATAGTGGTGTTGTAACTTCCTTGAGCTATAGCCTGAGGCATTTGTGTACATGTTGGGTGTGTTTCCCATTCCCTCTCTCCATATTTTGTTGCCCCCACAAAGGAGCGCACTTATTGCTCTCAATTTGACAAAGAAGCACAAGTTTTTGCATTGTAAAATATGGCATCATGAAGCTATGGACCAACTTTCATAGGTGAGGAGAATCCAAATGAATGGATTGCAGATATTGAGTTGTGTATGCTATCATTGAGTATGAAAAATGAGGATAGAAAGATGCAAACTTTTCCATTGGCAATGTGAGGTAAAACTAAGGTGTAGTATGAAGCATTGGAGGGCAAGCGGAGGCATGCTTGGCCGGCTCTTTGGGCACAATTTTTGCATGATTTCTGTGGGGAGGCATCCCCAAGTGACATGGATGTGAATCTTAAATTTCTCAAGAAAGATGTAAGTGAGGACTTCAAATTTTTTTTGGATTGTTTTGAAGCATGTTGGGTACAATTAGCGGTAGCCATGCAGCTGGCTAATGGTGACTACTTTAAGATGGATAAGTTCATGGTGTGCCTGCATCCTAAAGTGAGGGAAAATTTGGACTTTGAATGCCCAAAGAATTAAAATGGTGCAATAGTGTTTGCACGATTAAGAGTAAGAAGACTAAGAAGAAGATTGAGCATGGCGTGTTGGGCTACAATATGGTGCCTACTTAGTCACAAAGCCCTCATGATGCTATTCAAGAAGAGACTCCTAGGAATCAAGGTATAGTAGTCATCCCACAAAATTGGGTGCGAGAAGTCTAAAATAATTATGAGCAGATGCAAGAATTGAGGTTAAGAATGATGGATAGAGTAAAACCAAGATGAGCAAGAAGTAGGGTGGGTGTTACAAATGTGGAGAAGAGGTTCATTATGTGTTGGACTGCCTGCACCCACCTAGAGAGAGAGGAGGTATGTACTTGCTATCTGGTAGAGGAGTAGGTGTAGGAAAATTTAATGGCCAAAGAGAGCAGGCAGTTGAGAATCCTACATCGCCAGCTCCGCCAAATGGTGATGAAGTCCCTAGGGTCAACATCATTGGGGTGGACAGGTAAGATGTGGAGGTCTTGTCCAACAGAAGGGTAAAAGGTGAAAGGGAAACAAAAACTAAGTCGGAAACCAGAGGTTGCAAGGGCAAGGAGAAAGTACACAAAGGAAAGTAGCAGCCAAAGACTAGGAAAAGGAGGAGACATCACAAGAACAAATAGGTGGAATTGCAGTTTGCACATGGTCACCTGGGTTATGAATTGGTAAGTGATGCTGAGAGTTAAAAGGCTAACATTACTTTTGGGCAATTGTTGGAATCAAAATGCAAACTGACGAGGTAGTGGTCCAGGAGTGTTAGCACTACACTACTAAGAGTTGAGGGTGATGTGTGTGCCGTGAAAAAAACATGGCTTTAAGGGTTGGGAGTCCATACGATGTTCTTCCTCTTGTGGATGTGGTCATTGAGAAGAGGATGTAGGTGCAGGCTTATGTAGATGGTGGAGCATAGGTGTGTGTTGTGATGGGAGTAGCTATGATGAAAATAGGTGTCAAGGTAGTAGCCAAGTCAAATGTGCAGATGAGGATGAACAATCATGTTAAAGTTAGGTGCTTGGGCATGGCTCAGTGCGTGAAGGTTAAGGTGATGGTCATAGAATGCCTTATCAAAAATTTTGTAATAAAATTAGATGATGATACTTACCCTATCATATTTGGGAGGCCATGGATTTTTGTAATAGGGGCCAACAATATTGGGAGAGCAAGGTGTTCACCTTGCCTGACAAGGAGAAAGGAGATTTTAAGACCAAGGAGAGCCATTTCCATCCTATGGAAAAGAAAGATGAAGGTGATATGACAATGTGCTATGAGTACAATACCATGATGGCTTATGATGAAGGCTACACTAATAGAGATGAGGAGGAAAGCAAGGAAGACATGCTGAAGATTGATGCTAACTTTTGTAGTGTCTCCATACATGGATCTCATGAAATATGAAGGTGATCCAACAATGATCTATGAGTACAAGACCAAGATAGCTTATAATGAAGGATACACTAATAAATAGGAGGAGTAAAGCAAGGACGACATAACACTATATTATAGAGTTTGAGACTTTAGAGACAATTTGGGAATCACCAATTTCTTGAAAATTTGGCCATATGGACAAATCTCAAACTATTTTCTTATAAGGACAAAGCCTTCCACAAGGTAGTATTTGAAAATCTCTTTTGAGCCATTCTCTCGTAAATCTAACTAAGATTTGGCCATGTGGGCAAATCTTAAGCTTGTTCTTAAATGGGAATTGAAAATTTCCCAAATTTACTAATATGGTGTTACATGTTGAATATTGATGCTTATTTGTTTAGTGTCATCATAGAGGGCTCTCATGCAAAAGAGGAGGTGCAACCCCATGTTTATGGCATAGGTGGGGAAGAAGTAACCAGCATGTTGAGTGAAGAATTGAACAAGCAAGAGAAGTAAACCTATGTTCATTTGTGTGCCTCCTATCCAAATCTGTTTGCAATAAGATTTGCAAGGGGCAAGGGGTGTAAAGCACAACATTGTACTCAAGGAGGGGTATAAGCCGAAGGCGCAAAAGTTGAAAAGTCTAGGGGAGATTAAAAAAGAAGCCTTATGGAACAAGACCAATAAGTTTTTGGATGCAGGTATCATATGCCTTGTGAAGGAATTAGAGTGGGTTTCTCCAATGGTCATCACCCCAAAGAAGAATGGAAAGTGGAGAGTGTGTGTCAACTACAAGCCATTGAATGTAGCTACTAAGTGCAGTCAGTACCCTTTTCCATTTTAGGATAAAATCCTAAACCAGGTGTCAAGCCATGAAAGGTACTCAATTATCAATGAGTTTTCAAGGTACTTCTAAATAGGGATCGTGCTTGAAGACCCGTTGAAGATGACATTCATTTCTCCATGGGTATGTTTTGCCTATCGTAGAATTTCATTCGGGTTGGTGAATGAATATGCTACATTTCAAGACTCAATAGAATAGGGTATTTGGGATGTATTTGGGTAGGTTCATCAAGCTTTTCATGGATGATATCGGTTGCTATAGCTCTAGAGCGGAGCATTTGTCAAAGATAGAACAATGTTTTCAAAGGCTTGAGAAAGAATATGGTCAATTAAACCCCAAAAAGTGCAAGTTGGGAGGCTGTGCACAGTTGCTAGGTCATGTGGTGTCACAAAGTGAAACAGAAGCTGATCCGGAGAAGGTCAAGACTCTAGTGCTGATGGAGCCTCCATCAAGTGCTCAAGGTTTGGCCTCGTTTGTCAACAAGCTAAAATATTTGTAGTGATTTGTTTGGATGCTATCAAAAAATGAGTATCCTCTTCAAAAAAGGCTCAGCAAGTTCATGTCTTTCAGTGGGGTGAAGAATCTCAAGAGGCCTTTAATAGAGTGAAAGAGATATTATGTCAGGCACCTATGGTGTGTCCTCCCAACTGTGAGATGATTTCTATGTGGCCATGCTGGTAGGTACGATTGCTATTGGAGTAGTGTTTTTCTACAAAAGGTAGGGAGAAGTTACAAGCATGTCTACTTTGAGAGAAGGATGATAAATCCTAGGGTGTTCATTTTTAACATTTTGTACATTTGCTTACTCTTGGGAAGCATTGTAAGCATTGACAAGGTTTAGGTTATCCTTTAATTGTATGCCTTTCATCCATGTGGCATCTTCAAAAGGATAATTCTTAAACTTAATAAGATACTGTCGGATAGTCTTACCGCCTCTTAGTACCTTGTCTTCATGTCGGAGAATGGACTCGGGCTGTAGCACCTCCTCTTGGTCCTCGATCTCCGGTGGGTCTTCAATAGTTGTTTCTTGAGGTGGATCTCCTTTGTAAGACTTTAATAGGCTCACATGGAAAGCATTGTGTATGAGCCAATGATTGGGAAACTTGAGTTGATAGGCCATCTCATTGATTGGCCTAAGAATCTGGAAGGGACCATAGTACTTTTTTGCTAGTTTAGCATAGTACTTTTGGTGTCCCGTAGGATTCTTGCCCGTCGTGTGCCTTAATCGAGCCTTGGAAACTTTAATAAGATCCAATCATTTTCTTTAAAGTTTTGGGCTCTTCTGTGCTTGTTAGCAGCAGCCTTTTGCCTTTGCTGTGAGATAAAGATAACATCCTTAATCTTTTGAAAATATTCTTGTAGGTCCCGGCTATACTCATCTGCAGCGAAGATCTTCCCATGTACCTTAAGTAGCAAGGGACTTTTTGATCTTCCCTCAATTAGCTCCAAAGGTGCTTTTCCCGTGGAATTATGTATAGTGTTATTGTAAGCATACTCCACTAAGGGTAAGTACTTCTCCCATTGGGATCTTTGATCTACTTCCGTTACATAGTCTTTTAGTATATCGAGAACTGTTAGGTTAGCTATTTCACTTTGGCCATCCGTTTGTGGATGATAGGCCGAAGAGAAGTTTAGCCTTGTCCCTAAATTTTCAAAGAGACCCTTCCAAAAATTACTGGTCATTCTAGGATCTCTATCTGACACTCTGGACATTGGCAAGCCATGGTACTTGAAAATTTGTGAAATGAAGATGGTTTCCATTTGATGGGCTTTGACAGTCTTTTTGACAGGTATAAATTGAGCTTGTTTACTGAACCTGTCCAGTATCGTCCATATTCCCATATTCCCATGGATAGACTTAGGCAATCCAAAGATAAAATCCATGGATATGCTCTCCCATGGTGAATTAGGGATTGGCAAGGGTTGAAGAAATCCAAGTTGCTTCCCTCTATCAAATTTTGTCTTTTGGAATACCACACATTTAGAAACATACGCTTGTATGATCACTTTCATGGTAGGCCAATAGAAATATGTTTGAATTCCCTTTAAGGTAGATTAAATCCCTCTATGCCCCACATAAGGTGGAGCATGAGATTCATACATTACTTTCTCCGGTAGTGAGTTAGTAACACATAGTCTATTGTCATAGACAAGATAACCATCTTGTAAAGTAAATGGTTCTTCTTTCTTCCCTATGCAAGGTCTGAAATCACATCTCTAAAATCGGGATCAATAGCATACTCATCTATCATTGAAGATAGATCATTGTGAGTTTCTATGGAAACCGCATTCACTCTCGGCCATCTTGAGAGTGCATCAGCTACTTGATTATGCTTGCCAGTGAGCGCGAGCTTTTTGAAATGGGGCCTCTAAACATAAACCAATGGGCCTACCCTCACAAAATGTTCGTAAAGAGGTATGCACACTACTTGAGGCACCACCTCCTTTTGGGAGTGGAGAAGGAAACCAATCAAAATAACACTTGCGCTCACCCACTCAAGCAACACACTTTGAAAACCCCCTTACTCTATATACACTTTGGACACTTGAACACCATCAACGATTATGCAACCCAATGCCGTGCATCAAATGAAATATGCAATTTGTGGAATAGCATTCACCTTCTCCCCATAAGAATACCCATAATACATCCAAACTTAAAGTGTTCGCAAAGAGGTACGCACACTACTTGGGGCACCACCTTCTTTTGGGAGTGGAGAAGGAAACCAATCAAAATAACACTTTCACTCACCCACTCAAGCAACACACTTTGAAAACCCCCTTACTCTATATACACTTTGGACACTTGAACACCATCAACGATTATGCAACCCAATGCCGTGCATCAAATAAAATATGCAATTTGTGGAATAGGATTCACCTTCTCCCCATAAGAATACCCATAATACATCCAAAATCCTCCTCTCTCAAACACTCATCAAAAAATCATGCACACAAGACTTGCCTCTCAAACACACAATAGAATCACTTACATCAAACTAACACACTTTGCATAGAGAGCTCATCTCCATCTATACAATGCCGTGACACAAATAAAATCACCATGAGAAGTAGCCACATGCATATGTAATGAAGCAAAAGAGAGTTGGAGTGACAAATTTCTTTAGAACAATTGAATAAGTGTGGAGAAACAAACCAATGGTAAATTGAGAATAGAACACTTACTTTATTTCTCGCACACCTTTTAAGGGGAGGACAGACGCTGGCTAACCATCACGAATTGTGACACTTGAAAGTTTTGAAGATGCTTTAATGATCATTAACATAACCATGAGAGAGATCATGATGTATTTACAAGTTATTGAGGTGCTACAAATGATTTATTGGGTTGATGGAGTAAGATATTGTAGAATAGAAAGAGTGGAGGATAGAGTTGGACTTCCTCCAAAGAGGAGGGTTAGGAGGGAGAATGTGAAAGAGGGAGAGTTGGGGTTTTCTCTACTATTGATCAAGAAACAACATGAAGTTGAAAATATAGGTATGTGTCCATGAGTCTCTCCAAGGGGGGGCTATTTATGGTTGTGTAGGAGTTGGATTATGCTACAGCTAATTAGGGTGAGTGATTAGCCCTAATTTAAGTGTCCTTTGACCACTCATTGAATATTGGACATATAAGGGACTATTTATTCACCAAAAATATCATTTTATACTGTGAAGGCTTCATAGGGGTGCATAATGTAGGTCGGCCCCACCATGAGGCCCTTCGGTGGCTCCTCCGGGGTATCTCAACTTGTTTGTCTTGGCATTTAGAAAGCATCTTTAGGTTGGTCCCATCACATGCAAGTGACCTTGAACACTCATTGCTCTTCTAGAAGATGAGTAGGGGAAAACTAAGATCTCACCCTCTTGATTTACTTGATTTACAGTTCCCTTTTGCTGCGAATCTGACAGATTTACACTATTTTGACCATAACTTTTTACCTGTAGCTCGGAATGACATGCTTCAAAAGGAAAATTTGACCTTCTCAACATGTTTGATATGAATTTGGACTATTCTTCACGCCCATGCACCAATAAATTCGGTTTGGAAGGTCCACACCAGGCTAGGGAACCTTTTGCTTCCAAGTCTTCTTGTATGGGCCCTTTGCTTGTATGCATCCAAGGGGAATCATGCTTTTTCAAAAGGGTATGATGCTTATACAAATAGAGGAGGGGCCAATATTATTTGCTTGTGAAAAGAATATACAATTTGAGTCTTTTTAAAGGAGAAAAACTATATGTATATTCTTAAGAGATATTGGGCCACCTATGTAGGGGGCATAGAAGACTTGTAGAGATGGACCATAATCTTTAGTAAAGACAAGTGGAGAGTTGATTTTCCATGGTAATTTATCTATATGGGATGGAAGATGGATATATTATTTTTCTACTACAAAGATAGTTGGTTATTGTATGCTTAATTTTATTTACAAAGCAAAAAAGAAAAGGGTGGTAATATAAATATATGACTAAGGTGACATTTTTGGAAAGATTACAATGTATGTGTCGCCACAAAGGTTAAAAAAAGAGGGGGAATTTAATGTAGCTAACTTAATAGCGTAGAAAAATATATACACATATGAGGAAGAGGACGTTGAGTAGGCTGAAAAATGTTGCAAAAAGATGGTTACCATTTTATGCCATTCATATTAGCCCTCCCCCAAGCCTAGAGATATTCATATCTTTAGGAGGACGGTGTTGTTTCTTTCTCTTCTTTTTTTTTCTCTTTTTTCTCTTTTTTCTCTTTTCCATTTTTTTTTTAATAATAGGAGGAGCGACATGCACTCTTTTACTCCATTAGACTTGCTTTTCATTACCTCGATCCCATAAATCAGAGATGAGAGGGTTGCCTTGGGTATGTTCAGATTCCAAGGGTGGTTCTTCTTTGCACATCAAAGCTTTAAAAATAGGTGGAGCATTTGCCAAGCCGAAGGGAGCCATGCCAATTTGGAGCTTAGATGATGTAGGTAGATGACTTCCTATCAACGGATTGATACGTTGAAAGTAGGGCTTTAATCTCCATCCATTGACTCGGGTCTTGTGGAGTTTTCCTGATAAATCTGCTAATCCATAACTGCCATTTCCAAACTTTGTATTTATCATGAAAGGTCCCTCCCATCTTCGCAAAAACTTTTTGTCAAGTCGAGTATCAAGTCGGTTATCATAGCGAAGAACCAACATACCTTCCTTCAATACTTTCCCCTTGAGCGTCTTGTTGATTTTGTCCCTTTGGCTTGTCGCTTTGGTGATGTAGTGATCAATGGACTCTTCTCTATCTAGCTCAAGTCGTTGGAGATTTAAGATCCTTTCATGTAGAACCTCTTTTGGTTATTTTGCCACTCTTGCAAGAACGCGCAAGATTGAGAGATCTACCTCAATGGGGAGAAGTGCCTCCTGTCCATAAACTAGAGGAAAAGGATTGAATTGGGTAGATACCTTGAAAGATTTCCTATACGCCCAAAGAGCAGCCGTCAAATGGTGATCCCAATCATAAGGCCTGTCCACAACTTGCTTAGAAATGATCTTACATATCATTCCATTCACTTTTTCCACCAATCCATTGCATTGAGGATAGTAGGGTGTGGAATGCAAGTGTTTCACTTTAAACCTCCTCAAGAGATCATTCAGAAGGTCAGCCCAAAAACCCAGGCCTCGATCTGATAAGATTTCTAGGGGTGTTCCAAACCTACTACAAATATGATCAAAAATAAACTTTGATACCTCTTCAGCTGTGATTCGGGTTGTGCTTGTTGCTTCCGCCCATCGTGTCATGTAGTCAACACCCATGATGATGAAAAACTTCCCTTTAGAAGTACGAGGTAGGGGACCTATTGCATCCACACCCCACTTTTCAAAAGGGCCATAAGATATTATTGGGACTCGAGGCTATATGTCAGTTGTCTATCCCCAGCAATTTGGCATTGTTTACATGCCTTACACCAATGTTGGACATCATGATGTTAGCTCGACCAAATAAACCCTGCTTGTAAAATCTTCCTACTTGTAATATCTTGAGAAAAGTGACCACCACAGACATCATCATGACATGAAAGAAGAGTTTTCTCTATCTCTTGCACACCTGGTACTCTCCTCAAGACCAAATCATGTGGCCTTCTTAACTACTCTATGTCATTGCACCTTGTCTAAGTGTTTGGGACACTCACCTGCTTGTAGAAAGAAAATAATGTCTTTTAGCTTCTCTTGGCCTTGATATTTGGGTTCATATAGTTTCACAACTCCTACCGCCATTTGAAGCTTTTCATTTGCGAGTAAGTCTGCTTCCTTGTTATGAGATCTCACAATGTGTTGTACCTGTGTTGCTTTAAAACCCTTCATCAAAGCTCTTACACTACTAAGCCACTCAAACAATGTACGATTCTTGCACCTCCAAGTCCCTTGGATTTGCCTGACCACTAGCAAAGAATCACCTTTTATAATAAGTCTTTGTATACCTAATTCTTTGCATTCTTCTGACCCAAGGGTTAGAGCAGCATACTCATCATACTTAGCATACCTTTTCTAATCATTACCTCCTTTTGTGGGTTCAAAATGATGATCCCCCTTGCTGCTTTGTCTTTTCGGCGTTGATAAGCTCCGTCAAAGCATAAAGTATGGGCATTATCAATCTCCTTCACTTTGAGCTGTTTTGAGCCTTCCTCTCTTTGTAGTCGTGACCCCTCCCTTTCTCTCACTTTGTAGGTGAGAATGTCTGCAAGTCCTGCTCTTGTGCTATCTTCTACAAGGAAAGTGTATTCAAATTCTTGGAGTTCAAGCACCCACTATGCTTTTATAGATGAGAGGCTCATGTGTTGTACTACATATGGTAGATTGTTCTCTGAGGTGAGAAAAAAAAATGGCATAGGGAGAAGATACGATCGAAACTTCCTTACCGCAAACAAGATTGCAAAGACCACTTTCTCCATTTCAGTGTATCCTTCCCGGCTGGAGTCATCACCTTGCTTGCAAAATAGATCGGCCTCATGTATGATGTTTTAGGATCTTTTTGCATCAAAACAACACCAATTGCTTCGAAACCTACACTTGGAGTGACATTGTAGGTCTCCTTTGGATCTGGTGGCATTAGGATTGGGAGAGAGCTAAGAATGCCCTTCACTTCCTCAAAACATTTTGCATGTTCCCTCCCTGATTCAAATGTAGATTGGCTTGCCAACCTATGCAAAGGGGCGATGGCTTCTGCTAGGAGATGGATGAAGCGAGACATATACCTCACTTTGTGGTTGAAGGTCATTAGCTCCTTAGTTGTTGTTGGTGGAGATAATGACAAAAGGACCTCTACTTTAGAGCGATCCACTTCAATTCCTTGTGAAGAAACCACATGGCCTAGCAAAACCACATGAGATTCACCGATATGACACTTCTCTGGGTTGAGTTGTCCCCCAAATTGATGGAGCCTCTTAAGCCCCTCTTCAACCTTTTGGCAGTGAAGTGATCTACAACTATAAATACAGAAATCATCCATAAAGACTCTTAAAGATTTTCCAAAGAATGGCTGAAATACAAATATTTTGAATCTCATGAAGGTGCTAGGAGCATTGGTGAGCCCAAAAGGCATTACTCTGAATGCAAAACATCCCCAAGGTGTGATGAAGGTGGTTTTTGGTTGGTCCTCTTCTGCTATTCTAATTTGAAAATATCCTGAATACCCATGACACACAGTGTAGCATTCGTGACCTCCTACTTCATTCAAAATTTCATCTTGGAAAGGGAGAGGGAAGTGGTCCCTCTTTGTCGCAGCATTGAGGGGTTTGTAATCCATGCAGACCCTCCACTTACCATTCTTCTTGGGAGTGACTACAATAGGTGATACCCATTCGGAGTTGGATACTGGATAGATGAAGCCAGCCTTCAAGAGTCGATTCACTTCTTGTAGGAGAGCCTTTTGTTGCACAGATCCTAGTCGCCTTAACTTTTGAGCCATGGGTTTGGTCCCTGGTTTCAATTCAATTCGATGCTCTATTACATCTACACCTCTTATTTGTGAGTAGGCAGTGATAAACAAATTGGGATACCTCCTTAACATATTGATGTAGGACCTCTTCTCCTCACAAGTAAGATCTTTTGCAAGCATCTTCTCAAATCCTTCTTCAAGGTGGTGGCATCTTTCATTCCCTCGTGTGTGATTGTCTGTTGGCTTTTCTTCTACAGAAACATCTTGGGTGTTGGCGTTGAATACAATTCCCATTACCTCCAAATAAGACTCCTCTTCACTGGTTGATGCACTGGTTAATTCTTCCTCATCACTTGAGTAAGGACTCTCCTCCTTGCTCTCTTCATCTGCCGTAGTTTCATAGTTGATATCTAGTTGCTTTCCTTCTCGCCAATCATACACCACCGGTTGACCCTTCTTAAGAATCAAACAACCACTTCCCCATTTTTTATCTGGATTCATAGCAATGAGCCAAGGCCTCCCTAGGATGATGGGATATCCCTCCTCCTTAGCTGGCATGACATACATATCCACTCGTGCATCTATGTTATATACAGAGACTTTTACATTTTCAATGATCCCCAAACACTTCACACTTGAGTTGTTGGCTAGCCTAGCTTGACAATTAGAGGACTTTGTAATTTCAAGCCCTAACCTGTTCATTGATTTTTCCGTGATCACACACATTTGTGCTCCACCATCAACATATACATTAGATACCTTTTTACTCTTATGTAAGCATCCACAATGGGTTCCACATCTTTTTGTATCTTTGAGGCCACAACCTTAATGAAAAGATTTTCTTTCTTTTTTGGAATTCTTGTACTTACCAACTTTGGCCATTGCCTTCTTACTTTGGCTGATAGGTGTAGAAGTTGAGGCCATGAAATGTTTGGCTTTTGGGTTTGTAAATCCTTCAGGATGTTGTAGGGATCTAGCTCCATTCCCAATGGGAAGTCATTGATACCAATTTCCCTTCGCCTTGCTCTTTTCTTCCTGCTACTTCCAGCTTCTTCTATCTTTGACTTATTTTTCTTGTCCCTTCTGGTTGAATTTGTTCCTTCACTTCTCATGTCTTCATCCTTATCATGTGCTCTTGTGCGTTTTTCTACCGTCATAACATCAAAGTTTAGAGTATGCTCATCTATTACCTCTTCTAGCTTGATGATGTTGACTCCTCTTTCTTCCTCCTCATGTGGGATGGGAGGTATATTTGCTGGTGATGGTGGTCGACGAAGGATTTGTGGACCTTGAGCTAGTTCTTGTTGCACAGTGAGAGGAGGCAGTCTAGGGGGATATATGTCTCCCGGAAGTTGCCTTGGATGTGGACAATTGTACATTCCACGGCCCATTTCATTGCAATTCCAACATCGCAACTCTTGAGCTTGTCTTCACTGATTCCGATTCCCTTCTCTTGGTTGTCGTTGTTGAGGTAGGCCCTGTACTAGATTCAGAGTGAGGTTCTCAAGTTGTTGAGTTAGCCTTTGTAAAACCTCTTGTTGAGAGTTATCTCCTATTTGTGAAGATTGTGCAAGAGGGGCCCTAATTGGTGCTTCCATGGTTTGTGAAGACTCCCTCTCACTCACTTCATTCAAACCCCTTGCTCTATGTACTTGATGATAGCTACCTCACGTGCTTCTTCGAAGGTGGATGGGAATTTTAGCTCTACTTTAGCCTTTAAAAGTGGATACAAGACAACCATGAATCTCTCTTTTTTTAGAAAGTTAGGTGCACCACCATGATTTTCTAATGTAGCCTCCCACCTACCCCATAGATTGACAAAGGTTGCTTCATAAGAGGGATAGTCTTCAAGTGATACCTGCTTATGTCCAATAAGACATTTCCATAGTCCTTCAAAAGTATCACCTTGCCCGAACTTGGAGAGGAATCTTGCTCGTAGTCTCTCCCAGTTGGACTTGATTTGGGGTTGCAAGGTCTCATACCATGCTTTAGCTTCTGCTTTCAGAACCAACGGGAAGGCTCGTAGCTTTACTTCCTCTTCATCTCTCCCGGATATGAGATGTGCCATCTCCAAGTTGTCAAGAAACTCTTGCGCATCTTCCCCACTTCTTGCATAGAACGTGGGAAAAGAACTTGACATTTTGTTTAGACTTTTTGATTTTTATTTTTTTTTAAGAAACTTTTCTCTTACGGACCTCACAAGATTGTTGACACTATAAATCTGATTACATTAAAATGAAGATGTACACATCCATTGTTAATTCATACTTTATCATAGGTAGAATTAATGGATTAATTAAAGCATTGATTTCAATGAGGCGAGTGGATCCAAATATCCTCCTTATGATAGTTTGAAACCTAAACTTAGTTGCAATGATTATATGAATGGATTGCAGAGCAATAGGCCTAAAAGGTTCATTGTTTTGTTCATGATTCATGTGCTACTCCTTGTTGTTGGTTTGAAGACATCGTTCCATCATATGGCCCTTGAGCACCCCTTCACCACTCCCTGTTCCTGCCTTTAAAACAAAATGAAAATGTGAACATCACAAGAAGTTTCATAATTGATGATTGGAAGTATAATTGGATTGGGTGATGCTAGTTTTTCTCTAAGTCTTTCTACACCAAACATAAAAACAATGCGTTGTTGGAAAAAGACTTTTCTATCTATGTCAAAAATTTCCTCTAATGTGTTGTGCAAAATGAAATGGATAGATGGGAACTCCATTGTTCATCACTAAAAAATTTGAAGGTAACATGGAAATATGTTCCTCAGTGGGGGCACCACTTTATGAGGGCGAGCTTTTTGAAATGGGGCCTCTAAACCCAAACCAATGGGCCTACCCTCACAAAATGTTCGTAAAGAGGTACACAGACTACTTGGGGCACCACCTTCTTTTGGGAGTGGAGAAGGAAACCAATCAAAATAACACTTGCACTCACCCACTCAAGCAACAATCTTTGAAAACCTCCTTACTATATATACACTTTGGACACTTGAACACCATCAACGATTATGCAACCCAATGCCGTGCATCAAATGAAATATGCAATTTGTGGAATAGCATTCACCTTCTCCCCATAAGAATACCCATAATACATCCAAACTTAAAGTGTTCGTAAAGAGGTACGCACACTACTTGGGGCACCACCTTCTTTTGGGAGTGGAGAAGGAAACCAATCAAAATAACACTTGCACTCACCCACTCAAGCAACACACTTTGAAAACCCCCTTACTCTATATACACTTTGGACACTTGAACACCATCAACGATTATGCAACCCAATGCCGTGCATCAAATGAAATATGCAATTTGTAGAATAGCATTCACCTTCTCCCCATAAGAATACCCATAATACATCCAAACTCCTCCTCTCTCAAACACTCATTAAAAAATCATGCGCACAAGACTTGTCTCTCAAACACACAAGAGAATCACTTACATCAAACTAACACACTTTGCATAGAGAGCTCATCTCTATCTATACAATGCCGTGACACAAATAAAATCACCATGAGAGGTAGCCACATGCATATGTAATGAAGCAAAGAGAGTTGGATTGAGAAATTTATTTAGACTAATTGAATAAGTGTGGAGAAACAAACCAATGGTAAATTGAGAATAGAACACTTACTTGATTTCTTGCACACCTTTTAAGGGGAGAACAGACGTTGGCTAACCATCACGAATTGTGACACTTGAACGTTTTGAAGATGATTTAATGATCATTAACATAACCATGAGAGAGATCATGATGTATTTACAAGTTATTAAGGTGCTACAAATGATTTATTGGGTTGATGGAGTAAGAGATTGTAGAATAGAAAGAGTGGAGGATAGAGTTGCACTTCCTCCAAAGAGGCGGGTTAGGAGGGAGGATGTGAAAGAGGGAGAGTTGGGGTTTTCTCTACTATTGATCAAGAAACAACATGAAGTTTAAAATATAGGCTTGTGTCATTATGTCTCTCCAAGGGGCTATTTATAGTTGTGTAGGAGTGGGATTATGCTGCACTTAATTAGGGTGAGTGATTAGCCCTAATTAAGTGTTCTTTCACCACTCATTGAATATTCGACATATAAGGGACTATTTATTCACCAAAAATATCATTTTAAACCGTGAAGGATCCATAGGGGTACATAATGTAGGTCGGCCCCACCATGAGGCCCTACGGGTGGCTCCTGCGGGGTATCTCAACTTGTCTGTCTTGGCATTTAGAAAGCATCTTTAGGTTGGTCCCATCACATGCAAGTGACCTTGAACACTCATTGCTCTTCTAGAAGATGAGTAGGGAAAAATAATATCTCACCCTCTTGATTTACCCTATTTATAGTTCCCTTTTGCTGCGAATCTGACAGATTTACACTATTTTGACCATAACTTTTTACCTATAGCTCGGAATGACATGCTTCAAAAGGCAAATTTGACATTCTCAACATGTTTGATATGAATTTGGACTATTCTTCATGCCCATGCACCAAGGGATTCGGTTTGGAAGGTCCACACTAGGCTAGGGAACCTTTTGCTTCCAAGTCTTCTTGTATGGGCCCTTTGCTTGTATGTATCCAAGGGGAATCATGTTTTTCAAAAAGGCTATGATGCTTAAACAAATAGAGGAGGGCCCAATATTATTTTCTTGTGAAAAGAATATACAATTGGAGTCTTTTTGAAAGGAGAATAACTATGCGTATATTCTTAAGAGATATTGGTCCACCTATGTAGGGGGCATAGAAGACTTGTAGAGAGGGACCATAATCTTTGGTAAAGACAAGTGGAGAGTTGATTTCCATGGTAATTTATCTATATGGGGTGGAAGATGGATATATTATTTTTCTACTACTAATTCACAAGAGGTAAGAAATTTTGGGGGTATATAGTTGGTTATTGTATGCTTAATTTTATTTACAAAGCAAAAAAGAAAAGGGTGGTAATATAAATATATGACTAAGGTGACATTTTTGGAAAGAGTACAATGTATGTGTCGCCACAAAGGTTAAACAAAGAGCGGGAATTTACTCTAGATAACTTAATAGCGTAGAAAAATATATACACATATGAGGAAGAGGACGTTGAGTAGGCTGACAAATGTTGCAAAAAGATGGTTACCATTTTATGCCACTCATATTAGCCCTCCCCCAAGCCTAGAGATATTCATATCTTTAGGAGGACGGTGTTGCTTCTTTTTCTTCTTTTCTTTTCTCTTTTTTTTGTCATTTTTCCTTTTCCACTTTTTTTGTTTTTTTCTAATAGGAGGAGTGTCATGCACTCTTTTACTCCATTAGACCTGCTTTTCATTACCTCAATCCCATAAATCAGAGCTGGGAGGGTTGCCTTGGGTATGTTCAGATTCCAAAGCTGGTTCTTCTTCACACATCAAAGCTTTCAAAATATATGGAGCATTTGCCAAGATGAAGGGAGCCATGCCAATTTGGAGCTTAGACAATGTAGGCAGATGACTTCCTATCAATGCATTGATACGTTGAAAGTAGGGCTTTAATCTCCATCCATTGACTCTGGTCTTGTGGTGTTTTCCTGATAAATCTGCTCATCTGTAACTACCATTCCCAAACTTTGTTTTTATCATGAAAGCTCCCTCCCAGCTTTGCAAAAACTTTTTGTCAAGTCGAGTATCAAGTCAGTTATCATAGAGAAGAACCAACATACCTTCGTTCAATCCTTTCCCCTTGAGCTTCTTGTTGATTTTGTCCCTTTGGCTTGTCGCTTTGGTGATGTAGTGATCAATGGACTCTTCTCTATCTAGCTCAAGTCGTTGGAGATCTAAGATCCTTTCATGTAGAACCTTTTTTGGTTTTTTTGGCACTCTTGCAAGAACACGCAAGCTTGAGAGCTCTACCTCAATGGGGAGAAGTGCCTCCTGTCCATAAACTAGATGAAAAGGGGTGATTTGGGTAGATACCTTGAAAGATGTCCTATACGCCCAAAGAGCAACCGTCAAATGGAAATCCCAATCATTAGGCCGGTCCACAACCTGCTTAGAAATGATCTTACATATCATTCCATTCACTTTTTGCACCAATCCATTGCATTGAGGATAGTAGGGTGTGGAATGCAGGTGTTTCACTTTTAACCTCCTCAAGAGATCATTCAGAACGTCAGCCCTAAAACCCGGGCCTCGATCTGATAAGATTTCTAGGGGTGTTCCAAACCTACTACAAATATGGTCAAAAATAAACTTTGATACCTCTTCAGCTGTGATTCAGGTTGTGCTTGTTGCTTCCGCCCATCGTGTCATGTAATCAACACCCATGATGATGAAAACCTTTCCTGTAGAAGTACGAGGTAGTGGACCTATTGCATCCACACCCCACTTTTCAAAAGGGCCATACGATATTATTGGCACTCGGGGCTCATATGTTAGTCATCTATCCCCAGCAATTTGGCATGGATTACATGCCTTACACCAATATTGGACATCATGATGTAAGCTCGGCCAAATAAACCCTGCTTGTAAAATCTTCCTACTTGTAATATCTTGAGAAAAGTGACCACCACAGACATCATCATGACATGAAAAAAGAATTTTCTCTATCTCTTGCACACCTGGTACTCTCCTCAAGACCAAATATTTCCCTTTGTGGTATAAATCATCCCCGATCAACTGGTAAGGTGTGGCCTTCTTAACTAGTCTATGCCTTTGCACCTTGTCTAAGTGTTTGGGACACTCACCTGCTTGTAGAAAGAAAATAATGTCTTTTAGCTCCTCTTGACCTTGATATTTGGGTTCATATAGTTTCGCACCTCCTACCGCCATCTGAAGCTTTTCATTTTCGAGTAAGTCTGCTCCCTTGTTATGAGTTCTCAAAATGTGTTGTACCTGTGTTTCTTTAAAACCCTTCATCAAAGCTCTTACACTCCTAAGCCACTCAAACAATGTACGATTCTTGCACCTCCAAGTCCCTTGGATTTGCCTGACCACTAGCAAAGAATCACCTTTTATAATAAGTCTTTGTATGCCTAATTCTTTGCATTCTTCTAACCGAAGGGTTAGAGCAGCATACTCGGCCTCATTGTTAGAGTGAACGTTGGGTAGAGTGATACCTTTTCTAACCATTACCTCCTTTTGTGGGTTCAAAATGATGATCCCCCCTGCTGCTTTGTCTTGTTGGCGTTGATAAGCTCCTTCAAAGCATAAAGTATGGGCATTATCAATCTCCTTCACTTTGGACTGTTTTGAGCCTTCCTCTCTTTCTAGTCGTGATCTTTCCCTTTCTCTCACTTTGTAGGTGAGAATGTCTGCAAGTCCTGCTCTTGTGCTATCTTCTACAAGGAAGGTGTATTCAAATTCTTGGAGTTCAAGCACCCACTTTGCTATTATAGATGAGATGCTCATGTGTTGTACTACATATGGTAGATTGTGCTCTAAGGTGAGAAAAACAAATGGCACAGGGAGAAGATACGATCGAAACTTCCTTACCGCAAACAAGATTGCAAAGACCACTTTCTCCATTTCAGTGTATTCCTTCTCGGCCGGAGTCATCACCTTGCTTGCAAAATAGATCGGCCTCATGTATGATGTTTTAGGATCTTTTTGCATCAAAACAACACCAATTGCTTCGAAACCTACACTTGGAGTGACATAGTTGGTCTCCTTTGGATCTGGTGGCATTAGGATTGGGAGAGAGCTAAGAATGCCCTTCACTTACTCAAAAACTTTTGCATGTTCCCTCCCCCATTCAAATTTAGATTGGCTTGCCAACCTATGCAAAGGGGCCATGGCTTCTTCTAGGAGATGGATGAATCGATACATGTACCTCACTTTGTGGTTGAAGGTCATTAGCTCCTTAGTTGTTGTTGGTGGAGATAATGACAAAAGGGCCTCTACTTTAGAGGGATCCACTTGAATTCCTTGTGAAGAAACCACATGGCCTAGCAAAACCACGTGAGATTCACCGATATGACACTTCTCTGGGTTGAGTTGTCCCCCAAATTGATGGAGCCTCTTAAGCCCCTCTTCAACCTTTTGGCAATTAAGTGATCTACAACTATAAATACAGAAATCATCCATAAAGACTCTTATAGATTTTCCAAAGAATGGCTGAAATACAAATATTGTGAATCTCATGAAGGTACTAGGAGCATTGGTGAGCCCAAAAGGCATTACTCTGAATGCAAAACATACCCAAGGTGTGATGAAGGTGGTTTTTGGTTGGTCCTCTTCTGCTATTCTAATTTGAAAATATCCTGAATACCCATCACACACAGTGTAGCATTCGAGACCTGCTACTTCATTCAAAATTTCATCTTGGAAAGGGAGAGGGAAGTGGTCCCTCTTTGTCGCAGCATTGAGGGGTTTGTAATCCACGCAGACCCTCCACTTACCATTCTTCTTGGGAGTGACTACAATAGGTGATACCCATTCGGTATTGGATACTGGATAGCTGAAGCCAGCCTTCAAGAGTCGATTCACTTCTTGTAGGAGAGCCTTTTGTTGCACAGATCCTAGTCGCCTTAACTTTTGAGCCACGGGTTTGGTCCCTGGTTTCAATTCAATTCGATGCTCTATTAGATCTACACCTCTTATTTGTGAGAAGTCAGTGATAAAAAAATTGGGATACCTCCTTAACATATTGATGTAGGAGCTCTTCTCCTCACAAGTAAGATCTTTTGCAAGCATCTTCTCAAATCCTTCTTCAAGGTGGTGGCATCTTTCATCCCCTCGTGTGTGATTGTCTGTTTGCTTTTCTTCTACAGAAACATCTTGGGTGTTGGCGTTGAATACAATTACCATTACCTCCAAATAAGACTCCTCTTCACTGGTTGATGCACGGTTGATGCTTCCTCATCACTTGAGTAAGGACTCTCCTCCTCGATCTCTTCATCTGCCGTGGTTTCATAGTTGATATCTAGTTGCTTTCCTTCTCGCCAATCATACACCACCGGTTGACCCTTCTTAAGAATCAAACAACCACTTCCCCATTTTTGATCTGCATTCACAGCAATGAGACAAGGCCTTCCTAGGATGATGGGATAGCCCTCCCCCTTAGCTGGCATGACATACATATCCACTCGTGCATCTATGTTACATACAGAGACTTTTACATTTTCAATGATCCCCAAACACTTCACACTTGAGTTGTTGGCTAGCCTAGCTTGACAATTAGAGGACTTTGTAATTTCAAGCCCTAACCTGTTCATTGATTTTTCCGTGATCACACACATTTGAGCTCCACCATCAACATATACATTAGACACCTTTTTACCCCTAGCTACTAAAGCTGGTCTGGAGTGGCCTGGAACCTGTTCCCACACAGTCTCAGGCCCTCGATACCTCCCTGGACAATTTTTAGGAAATTTGATTCTAGGCTTAAACGGGTCGTACGAGTCGGATTTTGATGCAGTAAATTGCTATACAGAGCTCTAACTAAGACTTACAAGACCTATTACCTGCCATATTTAGTAGCCCCCGGGGTCCGAAATCGCATTTTTTGAAATTCAGGGTGTGGGTGCAGTTTTTCGAGACGGTCAAAACTGGATGGGTCGGGTGACCAAAAACTTACTATTTTTGGAAATTTTTTACAAAATTTATTTTAATTCACATTTCGAAGCTTTAAAAAATTCTAAACATCATGGCACTGACAGAATTTGGAGAACTGCTAAAAATAGTAACTTTTTGTATTATGTTCATTTCAAGGTACAATGGTGTTCTTTTTTATCGGGGTCAGAGACCTTACACTATGTCTATCGGCCACTTACCCTTCATGTAAAGACTCTTGGATGTAAGATTGATCTCAGAGCCATGATCTATCAATGCAACATATGGCTCCTCAAGATCACTCACCTTGACTAAAGTTTATGATGTAGCTCTTGCCCAATGACTTTTAGAGTAGTGAATTTTATAGGAGGCTTCATCTTCATCATCATCATCTGCAAATCTAGCATGTGCATCTCTTCGAGAAGATTGGTAGCATCCTACCACGCTGTCATTGCAATCACTCTCTTGGACATGTATTCCATGCGCCTTAAGTGAATCCCCTTCACCCTCAGACTGTGGAGGAATAGACTCAGTGAGAATTTGCCTCTTTCTTTTTATGATATCTATAATTTCTGCATTTAGCAATTCCAATAACCTCACCCAAGGTAAACTCAACATTTATATTCAAAATCCTTTCCTCCAATACCTGACTGTAGTTTGTATGCAGGGCCTTTTGCTTTGGCTTTTCCTTGCTCTTCCTTCTTCCCTATAGATACCTCCTCCATAAGAATCTCAAAAGGAGGAGGCACATGTGGTGGAGCCTCATAAGAAGGTCATGGATCATTTCTTCCTCCAGCTCTTGTAACCCTCTTTGAAGTAGAAGGACTTGCATCTCCATTCTCACGTCTACGATTCTCTTCCACAATCTCTTCATTGTTATAGCGTTTTGCAAGATAGGCATGCACTAATAAAGAGTCCACAGAGTCATCCCAACCTGTTCTATGGTGTATGCAATCACTAGCTTCATGTAATACCTGCTCAGTTACCTTCCCTTTTCTGGCTGAGGCTAGTACATATGGACACAAGCTATCAACCTCCTCAAAAGCATCTGGAGTAGACTATAACACTTTCTTTTGAATGAGCTCTATCTTAGCCCCATTGGTAGCATCCTCCACTGCAAAAATAGCATGATTGGTTGCCATATCCTCCACTACTTTTGCATGCCTCCATTTCCAAAGTTAGTTCCTAATGGCATATCTGTCTCCCACAGATGGATCTTGCCATCCTTAAAAAACACAAGATCTCTTTTCAAGGCATAATTGAATCTATCACGATCCCTTCGGCCATGGTCTGTGCCATCAAACCATATGCATATGTGAACAAATCCTTCTTTGCTTTGGGATTTTTGTCCTGAAGGTTGTCCTTTCTCGTCAAGTCTTGTTAGCTTTAACTTCATTTCTCGCATGTCCTTAACAAGCTCCTCAAGCATTGAATTATCACCTTTGGACTCACAAAAATAGGCTTTGGTGGAATCTGTGACGTGCCAGGAGGAGAGGTAGTACCATTCACCACAATCTTGTCCCTATGATGTTGCTTCTTAGCAGGCAATGAGACTGCGTCCTCAACCTCTTTCCACTCAGCCTTTAGACCATGTTCTGTATTCTTTTCTTCAAGGAGTAGCTCTAGCTTTTCTTGGATCTCACAACCTACAACTTGAAGGAACAATTCAGTCTTTTCACTGTCTAAAGTATCCCGCTCTGTTCCTGACAATTGAGCATAGCACCGCTCAAACTCTCTCAACGGTTCGGTGATGGAAAGTCCCTCTTTTGGATTTGCAACCCATTCCAAGAAGGTCCTTTTTGTAACCCTTTTAGAGTCCTCCATTAAGTATTCCTCCTTTAGGGCTAATTTGGATTTCTCCCAGCCTTCTCCATGATCCTCCCTGATTCCCCTTACATGGTCTCTAATCTCGGGAACCACAACAAGCTCAAAACTAGAAATCATGTCCACCTCTGGAACCCATTGTAGCTCCATCTCCTTTACGTAACCATGAAGAAACTTTGTGACATCTTTCCCTTCAAATTGGTCCATTTTTTCACAATATCTTGAAGGGCTTTCGTTGCTGACACCTCTCTTCTTTCTGCAACCTATTGTTGTTGCGTAAACATGGTAAATGCTTGAAACATTTGCATTGTGCCTTGATCAAATGCATGCCTTGTTTGTCTTGCTCATCCATAGCATTAATTATTTGTAATTAAACCTTTCAAAATAAAGTTTTGGACCCCCACCCCAGCTGCTTCGCATCGGGTTCACCAGAAATATCAGGATGTGTGCGGTCTAGCTGGGAAGGTGCAAAACCTCTGGCTGTGAGAGTTCATGATGAGAGTCACAAACACTATGTGAAAAGCTTTGTTGAGAATCACCAACCCTCTTTCTCAGGGTAACTAAAAATCTAAGAGCGTTAGTGACAGCAAATTCACAAACCATCTTTCCTATTGTGTTTGGAAATTGCTTGTTTTTGTAGTCGAGATTATGATGAGAGGATCACCAAATCACATTCAATTTCACTTAAAAAGACCATTTGAAAACACTAAAGTTTCAGCCATGAAACCTCAATTCTCATACAAGCACAAATCTCAATCAACCCAAACCTGTTTCATGGTATCATGTAGCCTCGCCCCCAATTACATAGTCGTAACTTCAAACGATTGAAAGGAATACTCGAGCTTCCGCCTTCTTGGCGACCATTTTTTGATTTTGCAAAGATTTAAGAGCTTATATATTTAAGTCCACACACCATTTTGATAAGGGGAAACCCTAATTCACTCCCTCACAGGCTTAGATACAAGATTTCAAAGAGGCAGGACTGCAGCACACATAAATTGGGCAACCATGGAAGCTATTGCATAGGAGTGCAAAATTGATGGTTTTTTTTGTAAAAATCAGCACTCTCTCTTCCTCTCTCTCTCTCTCTCTCTCTCTCTCTCTTACCCACGGAAATATGAGCTGATTTGTCAATTTTTAGGCCATTTTGGCACTTTGGACCAAAACTAGGTCATTTTCAACTCATTTTTGACCCAAAAAATGTCATTTTTAATGCGAAAAATCCCAAACGGAGTCAAAAAATTCCCTAAATTTGTGGGATAACTTGCATAAGCATAAAAATCATATATAAGCATCATTTTTTATCAATATACCATTTTGGGTCACTTTACATGCAATTCTACAATGGAGCTTGTTCGCTGCTATTTTTGGCAATTTTTGCCCGCATCACTCTTTATAGGTGAGATGCGTGTGCCACCATGAAACACTTGGACTATGTACATTGTCAAAACAAATTAAGCATATTATCAAGTTTAAAGCACGCAAATGTGCCACATCCAGGGCCGCGACTCCCCGGATAGGTATGTAGATGATAACGACCACAGTAGACACTTCAACATATATCACAATATATACATGATTGCTTTTATTTGCATATATCAAGAAGTGTCAAGAGTGAGGTGAATGTTTTTATTTCACACTATGTACGTGCCACGGCATGACAACGGCTCCACCATCGGGTTCTCGGTTGTCGAGATACGGCTAGTCGAACTCAGGTGCATTTGCCAGGGAGACGATGCCATATGATTTTTTCTTGTTTTCACGAAAATGGTTGATGGTCTTGGGACGGTTGTAATGTGGCATGGAATGAGGGTATGGAGTTTGGGCTGCCAGATTTTGATGGCACTTTTGTGGCTTGACCATTGGGTGTGGGAGCAGAAAGTGGCAAAGATCTAAAGGCAAGAGGGGAAAAAAATTTGATGTTATAAAACTTTGTGGATGATTTTTAGCTCCCAAGGGTAGCCACACCCACTGATGCCCTGTGGTGGTGCTGGGGGATATGTGTTCAGAACGTGAGCTGGGCAGGCATTGGGCCTTTGGTTGTGGTTGTGAGAGACAATAAGAACAACAGGTGCAAATGGCTATGGAAATCAACATAAACGCCAATTAATCAAGTCAAGCTTGAAGTACAACTTAATCCTTAGCCAAGGTGGACTATTAACAACAGCACCATCACATGGATCATTTGTTAACTACGAGTTTAATCTCTCCCTTTACAGGATCAACCGGGTAGTTAACGACACTAGGGTCTATCAGGATTATTAATCAATCTTAAGCTGATGACGGTGATGGAATTCCTCTCCTGTCTCTTTATCTGCTTCAACTACCTTCAAGATTTTGAAAACCTTATTTAAGTTCATTGTGTCAATCATCATGCTTCAATTTTTCTCAAATCTTTTGCAGCTTCTTGCTCTATTTGCTTTGCACTGGCTTAATTGCCACTCACAAGCCTCGACCTCTCCTTTAATGGATTTGCTATGTTTGCCTTCAAGCTCTGTATACCCTTAGCACTTCATCTTGAACTCGGCAAAAAATTTCTCTTTGTGTCGTCAAGAGCTCTCGAAAGAAAATATCATCCTATTGTTGTTCTTCTCCTCTTCAGTTTTGCTGACAAGAGCTCTACAAAAGCTCTCTAAGCTCCCTCTATTTTTGTGTTCCCTTGGCGAAAAGAAGCTGAAAACTCTCCATCTCTATCTCTGATTTCTTTTGCCTCAATTTCCAACAATAAGCTCCAAAATTCTCCTTTGAATTTCTTGCTCTTTTTGCCCTTGATACGTCTTTGCCTTGCTTAGTCAAAAGATAGAGAGATAGGGATCTCCCAGTTCCTTCTTCTCCTTGAACTTGCTCATCAAGCCTTCATGTGCTTCAACCTCCTTTCCTCGTTCCTCCCCAAAACTTGGTTATCCCCTCTTAATATTCTTGATCATGCCACAATTCGTGTGTTGCTTCCACACACACACACACACACGCACAGAGATTTGTCTCTCCTCCATTCTGAACTCCCGTATCCCCTCCTTGACTTCGCCTCATTCCAGCTCTCCCTTGCCTTCTTGCTACACGGGGGGGAGAGAGAGAGAGAGAGAGAGAGAGAGAGAGAGAGAGAGAGAGAGAGAGAGAGAGAGAGAGAGAGTGTCTCTTCAATCCTCTCCTTGCTCATCCACGCCCATTGAGTCCTCCTCCTCTTGAATGCCCATTCTTCCTCTTTCATGCAATATCCCTTTTTTATATTTAGCACCGACGGCGCCGTCATTATGGGAACGGTGTCGTGCTGTCGTACGTCTAAATGGAGAGTTATATGCAGGAGTCACATATTCACTGTTTTTTATGAGTGTTGAGAATATGGTTGGGAGCATAGCACTTCCGCATGATGGAAAGCTTGCAATGGCCGTCATGTAGTGTGGGAATGGTTTTTTATATCATAACTTGGAATCTGAAGTTGTTAATGTCAGAAGTTTCTTGAGTAAAGATTATGCTATGGGCTTGAACGGAGGATTTCTAAAGTCAGTCACTCCAGAGACTCAACATGAGCAGATGAGACAACTAAATTTGATGGTCTTTACTCGTTCTGTCAAACTTATGCGGGCGGCTCTATGGGTGGCACAATGCGACTCAATCATAACCATGCCGATATTGCCATTAACTGGTGTGGTGGTTTGCATCATGCCAAAAAGTGTGAAGCACGTGGCTTTTGCTATGTTAACGTGGCTTTTGCTATGTTAACGATATCGTGCTTGCTATATTGGAGTTTTTAAAATATCACCCGCGTGTGTTATACATAGATTTTGGCATATACCAAGGGGATGGAGGTGGCGAGGAAGCTACAGAAGAAGGCAACACCATAAGGAATGTGTGAATTGTTTCCTAAGAGCAGTTTTTTTTATAAATATATTTATATTTAAGGGAAAGCAAAGGCTATTCTGGGGGATTAAAGCAGACAACGCAGGGGAAGATAAAAGGCCGCCAGAAGAAAAGTAGAAGGTCGTGGTGGACTGCGGAGGGCCGTGAGCCGGGAGCCTGGCAGGAGTAGACAAGGCAGCCAGGGGAGAAGTCGTCAATTGTAGAGAGAGAGAGAGAGAGAGAGAGAGAGAGAGAGAGAGAGAGAGAGAGAGAGAGAGAGAGAGAGAGAGAGAGAGAGAGGGATAGAGAGAGTTGGAGATTCAATCAAGAGGGCTTCAAACATGTCTAAATATCCAAATGAAGCACTAGAAAAATCCAATGAGGAGACATTTTCTAAAAATGTGCAAAGACCCCTATAAAAAAACCTTTTAATCATACTGGGTGTTTTTCTTTTGGCATTTTTTGTCATTAAATCTAATATCGAACCAACCCAAATGATTTTCTCATATTAAACTGATCATTTAATGTGGGAGAATAAACGGAACAAGGGTTGGAATATAGATATGTGCTTATGGATCTATCTCAGCACGCGGCCAAGGTTAAAGGGGTCCACATGAGAGATGGCATGTCAAAGAGCAAGGCTAGCTAATGGAGCTTAAAGACCTTAGGGTTAGCTTCATTAAATACCTCCAATGGTTAGTGTTAAAATTCATTTGACCTTAGGCAAGCTAAGGTTGTGCTTGAGGTGGGAACCCCACCCAAGCTTGACTGTAAGGTTTTCACCTTTCTAGCTGCAGATCAGAAATGACCTCAAAGCTTTAGGAGAAAGTCTTGGTCATACAAACAGGTAAAACACTATCTTGAAAGGAGTTAAAATTGGTATTTTTAAAATCTTAAGCATAACAAATCTATAGCTAGGAGCTCTCAAAACTGTATTCGGGTAAAAATTGACATCGGTATTCTCTTTGTAAGATTCAGTGCCACTTTAAATTGCAAAAAAATAATAAATGGTTTTTAGTAATCATTAAAGCTAAAGACTTTACCTTAACCTCCTAGTTATTTACGTGATATTTACAAAAAAGAATAAAATTCATCCAAAAAAAGTAAAATTGACCAACCAAGCTGGGTAGGTGCTAGGGGAGACCATCACTGACCTTCCAGGGGACACAATAGCAAGGGGCGCCATCTTGAGCCTGTGAGCTTGTGAGCCTGTGAATGCCATTTTGAGCCTCTGAGTGCCAAAAGAAGCTATAAATAGGACCCTAGGCTTCTCATTCTCAATCAGACTCGGAATCTTGGCTAGAAATCTCTTGTGTGAGAGAGATATTTCTCACAAAAATCACTAAGAGAGAAAAATCTAAGTGATTAAGCGAGATAATTATGCTAATCTTAGTTAATTAGCAATTTATATCTACTTATTTTAATTAATTTATCAATTAAAGAAAATTAGATTATTCCCTACTATTAAACACTCTATTATACATTATTTATCTTTTGATTACTTAATCTTAATGAAGATTAATAATCTACTTAATTACTAACCTAATTAGGGTTTAAATTGATTAATTTTGGCCTTAATTAATAGAAATTGTATTAATTAAGATTAATTAACTCTAAGATAATTATCAAAACTAAATTATTCTACTAGGAAGCTTGGAAAATTATGATTTTGATTAATTTTTGCAATTAATTAGGCAAAAACTAGTTGTTTTTTACTATAAATTTTATGGGAAACTTAGTAAAACAACTTAGCAAATCACAAGATAATTATTAGAGTTAGTAAATATCATGAGTAAGCCATGATAATTATCTCAATTAGTTTTGTAAGCTAGATAATTATCATCTAGCCATGATAATTATATCATAATTACTTTATTAGTTTAAGTAATTATATTAGATCCAAATACTTTATTTTAAGGTAAATATTAATTAAGATAAATAGAAATTACTATTAACAGTTGCTACAAACATTACTGGACGTATAAACCATTGATAGAAATTTGAGGAGATTCAACCTTTAGGAGATGTTGAATCTAATAAATATTAGGCAAAAAATAAGAAGAAAAAATTAGAAAAAATATGCAAAAATTTATAAGAAAATTAAGGAAGCTTACAAAACCTTTGAGAAAAGTTTATAAGGATAGAAGTCATGGCACCAAAAAGAACCTAGCAAACCCTCAATCTGATGATGAGGGCAGTATTTCCAAGAGGGGTAGACGCCGCATGACGACGAGGCCGGGCCTAGTAGTAGGCCTACTGATGAAAGCATTCAGGCCCCGGCACTACAACAACTGCTCGACCAATCCCAGGTGGGTCTTCATTATAATTTAAGATGAATAATTCAAGTTCTTATTTAAGTATTAATATTGCATACGTATAAGAGGGTGTAAGGAATTAGGAAAAGTCAAAACTGGCTAAAATCGAAAGGCATCTTCTAAGAAACCAACTTGTATTTTTTTGTAAATTAGGAAAAAATTGTTTGGGTTAAGGCTGGTTGAATCAGGAAAGATATGATTGATCATCCTTAAGATAGCTTGTCTCAAGACACCTCCAACTCCTTGGTATATTTTGATGAATAATGATGGTTTTTCATCCACGGAGAAGTCGGCTACCCCCATGAACGATGAGTTTCTACTCCGTGTCATGTCTTGATGTTTTTACATTTATTAGGATACCCTTTTTATCTTAGGGAAGCTATCCATTTGTATGGGTAGATGGTTTGACGTATGGATGCCTCAAACTTTGGGTGATGGGTTTCCACCCTGGATTATGAATAAGGAATGGTGCCATTTTTTCACCCTTAGGTGGTCTTTAGAAAAGAAGAGTATTGAACATGGTTATTATGGTCAATGCTTTTTATTGACAGTGCCCTGTCTTAAGTCTAAAGATGTTTGTTTTTTAAAAGACTATTTTTAATACCGATTTTCATGACTTATCTTAAGGAATCACTATGACAAAAACCTAAAAAACATTATTTTAAATGTTCAAACAATGTGATAGTAATTACAAAACAAAAGAATCATATACGAGTGCGGGGTGGTAAGTGGGGATTGACTAAGGTTGTCAATCATGGATGGGTGGACATGCTTAGTCAGGTAACTATCCATCCCCATGCACTAAAGAAAACTTCTTCACTTGGAAGAGGAGTCCATTAGCGGCGGCTGTTCCCTCACATCTATTAGGGGTAAAAAAGCATGGTTGAGGATACCTTAGCCCAATTTGTGGAAGTTATAGGACCGAAAGAGTTTTGGACTTTTAAGATGTTGTCCTATTTCCACTATGAGATAGGACTAGGTCTTCTCCTAAGGCTATAAACCCAAGCCATTGTCAATAGTAAAGGTTTGTTCCCTAGATATTTCTTCTTTAGAGACTCTGATTTTTATTAGGCCTAGAGAACTTTCAAGGACCCCATCATGACTTTGAGAGAGCTAATGAGCAAAAAGCATGAGCTAGAAAGAGGGGTGGACCCAAGCAACTAGGGGCCTTGATTGCAAGGTATAATCTCTCTCTCTCTCTCTCTCTCCCCCCCCCCCGTACACACACACTCTCATTGTGTAAAGTGCAAAGTGCAAGAGCTCTATCTCCTTCTCCAACCTTTTTGAAAATTTGAGAGCCTACACCAACACTCTTGGCTATGGAATGCAAATCCAACCAAAGGGCCATTCTCTAATGCTTAAGCTTGCCAACTTCCTCATCATTATTATGCCATCATGCTATGCTATGAAAGAAGAGTGACGATAAGTGAGGAACTATCTATTTCTTGTATGTTACTTATTCTTCCTCTTCCCTACCCTCATTCCTTGCTAGCTCTCTTCACCTTTGAAGGTGTTTGAGGCCTTGGAACTAAGGCCAGGGATGGTTAATTATTTTACAAGATTATTCTATGATCGTGATGCATGAAGCTTTCCATCTTCATTGCATGACCTAGGTCACAAGGAACACAAAGATTGTATTGTACCAAGACTCTCATCTATAATACAAAATCCTATTGGAGGGGGGCCGGCTCCAATTCAATCTGGTCCTCAACTGATGTCAAGTTCTCTAACTCTCTCTCTTGCAAAAGTATTGTTCATTCCAAGTTAATTAGATATATGGTTATGTTTCTACCGCTAACTAAGTTTACCCTCTATGTTCTTGAAGTAGTCTCATGAAAATGATCACTCTAATTCTCTTAATTACTCTATTCTCAAAGTTCTTAGGCCATTTCCATTACATTGGTATCAGAGCTATTGGTCTCTCGTTTCTTGCTTAAGTAGAGTGGTCCTTAAGTTTTTCATAACAGGTTGGACATGTTCATTGCAATAGGGTAAGTGGGACAGGGATCTATTATCTTGGTTAAGAAGGACTTAGTTGGAGGTACAACTTTGGGAACTATAGTCTTAATAATGGAGTCTCTCGGGGCTTGCCTTTGCCTTAACCATTATTGAGCTAAGAGAAAGCTCAACAGGAACCATAATCAACAGAGCAATGTTAGACCCTCTCCAGTAGTCTTTTCAATAAACAGACTCTAAACCACAATGGTGTGGCTTCTTGAGAACTAATTTCAAAGGTAAAGAAGAGTAGCCACTAAGGTTTTTGAGGTACCAAAGCACAAAATAATCTATACATAAGTTTAATTAGCATGACTGACAATAACCAGGAGAGTAGAATGAACATTGATAACTTTGAGTTTGCACATGAAGGTGCTAATGATAATACCCCATGCTTGTTAATTACCTTGTTACTAGGTTGCAGTAAGCTATGGGCAACCCTGCTTTGCAAGCCGAAGCTGCTCAACAACTTTGTGCTTATTGGATTTCCCAGAGGGGAGAGAGCTTAGGAAACCTCTTGATAAGACTCCCAAAAGAAGACTCTCTCCCATAAGAGAGGATGAATCCAAAGAACAAGAAAGAAGCAAGTACCTAAGTTCCTCATAAGATGTGGCTGCATGAAGACGGTGGTCTAGGCGGTCGCCAACTCCTCCCAAGAGCAAACGGTCAACCCATAGTCCTTCTCCTCATCACTCCAAAAGGGAATAGAGAAAACAAAGGAAGAAAAAGGCAAGAAAGACCTTCCTCCTCTTCCAACAAAAGCAACAACTATTCTCCTAAAGAATACAAGCGGAGACGACATCACAAAAACTTACCCTACATGGCAAATGTCCCAAAAGCTCAAGAAATTCAAAGAGGGAGGAAAGAGTATCTCTTTTCTTACCTATGTGGCACCTTTGGTGCCACCAACAAAGTATTGGACTTCACCCAACAATTTGAGGTGGCCTTTGGAGATGAGGGCTTCACAGAGTCCTCCAAGCTACTTCATGTAGCTATGCACTTCCATAAATATGCTTGTCAATAATGGTGGGATAGCCTTTGTGGCAATAGTAAAGACCCAAATACATGCAAAACTCTACAAGTTTTCATCATGAAGCAATTCATTGCAAGCAATGCAAAGGACAAAGTGCTTACCTAATAGCAAAGTTTGAAGTTGCTCTCCAACGAGTCTATCCACAAATATGTGGACAAGTTTTGGGATCTAAATCTCAAGGCAATAGCCTTTTAAAAGATAGACTTTGCTGAGAAAAAGAAACATTTATGTGCGGGATTACCTGATGAAATGGTCGAGTACGTAAAATCTCAACGGCTTGGTTCTATCACTGAAGTAATCCACCACACAATGGTTGCTTCGGGAATCAATTTCCACCAAGGGGCTAGAAGGAATGCCAAGTCCATAGAAAGCAAAGACAAAAGTGATGCAAAGGGAGAAAACAATGCCCAAAATTCTTCCTAAGGTAGCTCCAACAACAACAACAACAATCAAGGAGAAGGGAGTTTTCAAACATTAAAAACAAACTCTCTCCTAAAGAGCTAGAATCTTTTTGTAAGGACCACAAATGTTTCAAGTGTGGGGAGCAAGGACATGGCTATCGTTCTTGCCCCAAGATAAATACCCGCAAAAGAGACTCTTAGAGCTTCCACCATTGAAGCTCCAAAAGCGGATGCTCATTGAAAAGGATCACCTCTCTTCTATGCTTGGGGAAAGGTAAGGGACCATGATGCCTTCATCTTGTTTGACCCTAGCTCTACTCACAAATTCACATCAATGGAGTTGGCCACTAAGCTGGGCATTCAAGATTTTGAGATGGGAGATATTGTAACTATTGATGGAGCTTTCAAGGGATAGAAAGACTTCATTACTCCCTTATTGGGAAGTTGAGGCTTCATGTCCAAAGCTACATCGACAAAGAAGACTTTTTCATCTCTCCTCTCCAACATGAGGATGTTATCTTAGAGGCCCCATGGTTCAACCACATTTCTGCAACCCTGAAGTTCCCTAAAAGGAGAATCTCCTTCACCTACAGGGAAACGAGCATGTATTTAGATGCTAGTGAGTCCGGTTGTACTATACCACTTTTAAATTCACATGTTTTTGATAAGTCAATGAAAAGATCCGTTTCTGTGTACATGATCTTTGTCAAAGAGTCTCTAAATGGTGCTAATGTTTTAACAAAGGAAAGTGTTAGGAATAAAGAGGAATTAGACTTGTCTAATTTTCTAAATGGATTCCAAGATGTGTTTATTGTTGATATCCCTATGGAGTTACCTCCAAAACGAGGGGATGATTATGCTTTGCTATCTCTCAAAGCCATTTGAGGTCCAATGTGATGGTTGTGGTGATTTTCTTAGAGCAGTTTTGCTTCAAGAAGGGCATTCCATAGCATATGAGATCCAAAGGCTCAATGCTAATGAACGAGTCTTGGGCATATACAAAAGAAGAGCTTTTAGTTGTTCTACATGCCCTAGACACATGGAAGAACTATTTATTGGGGACTCCATTTATTTTGTGAATGGACCACCAAAGTCTCAAGTGCTTCATGACGCAAACCAATCTTTCTGACAAGCAAATGAGGTGGGAAAATTTTCTTTCACAATTTTATTTTCATATTGCTCACATTGCTGCTAAGCATAATCAAGTGGCCGATGCACTTTCGCAATGACCAAGAGTTAATGCGGTCTCTATAGCTACTCAGAATGATCTATCTTCTATGATAGATGAGTATGCTAGTGACCCCAACTTAAGAGACATAATTTCAATCTTTGCATTGGGGAATAAAGAAGAACCATTGACCTTGCAGGATGGTTATATTCTACATGGAAATAGGCTATGAATTACCCACTCCCTTCGTGAGAAAGTCATATATGAATCCCATGCTCCTCCCTATGCGGGGCATAGAGGCATTCAACCTAGTCTTTGAGGAGTAGAGACGTACTTCTATTGGCCTACCATGAAAGTAGACATACGGGTTAAGGTGGATGTGTTAGTGTGCCATTCATGGCATAAGCATGCTTGGAGAGGTTAGTGTAGAGATTTCACAATACAATATAGAGTATAATTGCAAATGATAAAGCCTTACAATTATTCAATAGAATGTACCTCTATATAGGCTTATACAAATAGATATCCTTTTGACACATGAGCACAAGAGGTGGTTCCTATGCACAAATACAAGTGGTGGTGCTTTACACAAAGGTTGTAAGAGGTTCTTCACATGTCTTGACACATGAAGTGGAAGGGGTTGTTCACATAAGAGTTACAACAAAAACTTGCATCCCAACAATCCTCCCCTATGTTGGTTTTGGTTGCATATCACTCACACAAACATCCCTCAAAACACACTAGGGTGAGGCACAGAATTCACAAGTCTCCCCTTGAACACAAAGTTACCTCCCTTAGACACAAAGGGTGTAGGCAAACATCTGGGTGTAGGCACACACAAACCTCCCCTGGTACAAACAAAGGGTAAGGTAAAATTAAGAGAATGCTCACAATACATCATAAACCAAGCCAATATTGTTGTTGTTATCTTCATCAAAATTTTCAAAGGTGGCAAGGTTGATTTTTGCTTTTGTTTGATCTTTGAATTTATCTTTGTGATTGGTAACCTGTGAAGATTTAATGTTTAATTTGCAATACTTTGTAGCATGGTTGTTCTTGCCACAAATGCAACAAGGGTTTATTTTATAGCAATTCTTTGAAAGGGTATTTGTTCTACCATAGTGTGTGCACTTTAAGTTCCTTTTGTGATTGCAGTTGTAGCGATTGGATGAGACCACATAAGCACCACTTGACTGTTGCTGACTTCCTTTGAGTTTCTTTTCGTGCTTTTGAAGAGAGTTTATTAGATCTTCAATTTTAGGGATTGGGTATTTCTCTTTAAGCACTGTTACAATTTGGTCAAAATCTACATTTGGTATTTCTTTGAGAAGCGCAACACTTTGGTCTTCATTATCTATAGGGAATTCTATATATGTCATATGTGTGCAAATACTTTTGAGCCTATTGACTAGAAATGACACGTCTTCTCCAGGCTCCATAAGCAATCCATAAAGTTGCATTTTTAATGCAATTGGAAATGCTTGGCAATAGACCCAAAATGTTTCTCTAAAGTTATCCATGCATCATGTGCAGTGGTGCAATCATCTAAATAATGCACAAAGTTGTCATCAAGTGAAGTGAGTAAAATGCCGTGAGCTTGCTCAGCTTTAGCTGCAAACTATGCTAAGCTCGGTCACATTTCCACTCTGTCATTGTCATTTGGTGGCTTAATGACAGACCATAATTGCTTTTACATTAAGTACCCCTTGGTTTTTTCCTGCCAAATGTGGAAGGCATGCCCATTGAATTTGTCTATGTTTTTATCTCCCCCCATGATGGTCCTCTGTCGTGTGCAGTGAGAGGAAGGTCTTACCCGGCTGAGTGGGCAGTGTCTAGTCCTTGTGAACACTTGCTTCAAAGGTTTTTACAAATTATTCATGAAGACATTCTCCAAACTGGAGCACCTCTTCACCAAAAATTTGCGGTATATTTCGAGGCTCAAAATATTTGAAATGTATGGTAACAAAAACTTGAGAACTTTGGTGAGCACAAAAGATGGGAAGCCTTTGGCAGAAGGTTTGATGAATTCATGTCAAAGCCTTCTGCAAAATGTAGTGCTTTTGGGGGTTGAATTCCTCCTTATTGATGAAATTGTAAGGTAGCTTGGTGCCATGCTGGACTATTGTGGGAAGCCCCCCCTCTAGCAGAATTGTGAGTTCTATATAGGCTTATACAAGTAGACGGCCTTTTGACACATGAGCACAAGAGGTGGCTGCCTATGCACAAACACAAGTGGTGGTGCTTTACTCAAAGGTTGTAAGAGGTTCTCCACATGGCTTGACACATGAGGTGGAAGGAGTTTTTCACATAAGAGATGCAACAAAACCTCGCATCCCAACATGGTATGCCAAAAGACCAAGTATCATAGAGGGAAGCAACCTTGATTACTCCAACCATTTCCAATCCCTAATTCACCATGGGAAAGTATATCCATGGATTTTATCTTTGAATTACCCAAGTCTACCCATGGGAATAGGGGAATTTGGACAATATTCGATAGGTTTAGCAAGCAAGCACACTTTATTCTTGTCAAAAAGACTATTAAGGTACACCAAATGGCAAGTCTCTCCATATCTCAGATTTTCAAACACCATGGATTGACAACATCCATCATGTCAGATAGAGATCTTAGAATGACCTGTAATTTTTGGAAAGGTCTCTTTGAAAATCTAGGTACAAGATTAATTTCTCTTTGGCCTATCACCCACAAACGGATGGCCAAAGTCAGATAGCCAATCTTACGATTCTCGATCTACTAAAGACTTATGTTATAGAAGTAGATCAATGCTCACAATGGGAAAAGTATTTACCCCTTGTAGAGTATGCATACAATAATACCATCCAGACTACTATGGGAAAGGCACCTTTTGAGATCATAGAGGGAAGACCTAAAAGTTCCTTTCTACTTAAAGTACATGGGAAGATCTTTGTTGTCGATGAGTATAGGTGTGACCTACAAGTTCCAAAAGATTAAGGAGGGTATATCCATCTCTCAACAAAGGAAAAAAGATGCTACTAATAAGCACAGAAGGGCCTTAATATTCAAAGAGAATGATTGGGCATTACTCAAGTTTCCCAAGGCTCAATTAAGGGAAACAATGGCCGGAAAATATCCTACGGGCCATCAAAAGTATTATGCTAAACTAGAAAAAAGATACTATGGTCCTTTTTAAATCTTGAAGCCAATTAATGACATGGCTTATCAACTCAAGTTTCCCAACCAATGGCTCATACACAATGGTTTTCATGTGAGCCTACTTAAGCCCTACAAAGGAGAGACACCAAGAGAACCAATTATTGAAGACCCCCCAAATCGAAGGCCAAGAAGAGGTGTTACAAACCGAAGCTATTTTTCGGCATGAATACAAGGTACTACGACATAGTAAGATTATACAATGGTATCTTATTAAGTTTAAAAACTATCCTTTTGAAGATGCTAGATGGATGCAAGGAATACATCTTAAGGATAGTACTAACCTTGTCAATGCTTACAATGCTAAATTAGAGTAAGCAAATGTACATGTATATTTTAAATGATCAATGTTTTTGTCTTATAACACTATTTTTATTGTGCACAAATTTAAGTAGAATCATGTTTGTGATGACGACGTCTCTCAAACACCAAGTAGAATTTTTCACTCTACTTTGGGAGAATAAAATGGACTAAAGAGAAGACATGCTTGCGGGAGCTAAGTATCCCAAGCCCCAAATGGATTAGTCATCCATCTTGGAATGTTGTTGTAGGGTAAAAATGGATTCTCTACCCACTAAGAAACATCAACTAATGACTAAGGCTTTATCTCTTCTACCTCATGTCAAGGATGACTATGATTTGAAGAGAGAGGTAATGTCATAAAATCTAATATCTAACCAACCCAAATGATTTTCTCATATTAAAATGATCATTTAATGTGGCCTTGCAAAAGTATTGTTTATGTCAAGTTAATTAAATTTATGGTTAAGTTGCTACCGCTAATTAAGTTCACCCTCTATGTTCTCAAGGTAGTCTCATAAAAATGCTCACTCTAATTCTCTTAATTCCGCTATTCTCAAAGTTCTTGGGCCATTTCCATTACATTTCTTGAGTCAAATTGTTTATGCAACCCCGAGGAGGTATTTTTCTTGCCAAGCCGGTCCTAGTGTGGTCCTCAAGATGTTGTAAAGGGATTCTTAATCAAGTTCTAGTCGTGCATTGCCCTGGATTTGTGCCAATTCTCTTTTTCTGCCGGTGGCGTCTATGTGTGTGGAGAGTGTGAGATAGAGCATTGGTGTGTGTGTGTTGATTTGTGTGAATATGGTGGTTTGATAGTGTGATTTGAGCATTGGTGTGTGTGTTGAGAGGGTCAAGATGGACAACATTGATGTGTGAGTGCAAGTTGGTGATCTTGATGAGCATGTGTGTGTTGATTTGTGTGGATATGGTGGTTTGATAGTGTGAGTTGGTTATTTTGAAGGTGTTTATGAGAGGATAGGGGTGTTGTGACTTCCCTGAGCTATAGCCTGAGGCATTTGTGTACATGTTGGGTGTGTTTCCCATTCCCTCTCTCCATATTTTGTTGCCCCTACAAAGGAGCGCACTTATTGCTCTCAATTTGACAAAGAAGCACAAGTTTTTGCATTGTAAAGTATGGCATCATGAAGCTATGGACCAACTTTCATAGGTGAGGAGAATCCAAATGAATGGATTGCAGATATTGAGTTGTATATGCTATCATTGAGTATGAAAAATGAGGATAGAAAGATGCAAAATTTTCCATTGGCAATGTGCGGTAAAACTAAGATGTAGTATGAAGCATTGGAGGGCAAGAGGAGGCATGCTTGGCCGGCTCTTTGGGCACAATTTTTGCATGATTTCTGTGGGGAGGCATCCCCAAGTGACATGAATGTGAATCTTAAATTTCTCAAGAAAGATGTAAGTGAGGACTTCAATTTGTTTTTGGATTGTTTTGAAGCATGTTGGGTAGAATTAGCGGTAGCCATGCCGCTGGCTAATGGTGACTACTTTAAGATGGATAAGTTCATGGTGTGCCTGCATCCTAAAGTGACGGAAAATTTGGACTTTGAATGCCCAAAGAATTACAATGGTGCAATAGTGTTTGCACGATTAAGAGTAAGAAGACTAAAAAGAAGATTGCGCACGGCGTGTTGGGCTACAATATGGTGCCTACTTAGTCACAAAGCCCTCATGATTCTATTCAAGAAGAGACTCCTAGGAATCAAGGTATAGTAGTCATCCCACAAAATTGGGTGCGAGAAATCTAAAATAATTATGAGCAGATGCAAGAATTGAGGTTAAGAATGATGGATAGAGTAAAACCAAGATGAGCAAGAAGTAGGGTGGGTGTTACAAATGTGGAGAAGAGGTTCATTATGTGTTGGACTGCCTGCACCCACCTAGAGAAAGAGGAGGTATGTACTTGCTATCTGGTAGAGGAGTAGGTGTAGGAAAATTTAATGGCCAAAGAGAGCAGGCAGTTGACAATCCTACACTGCCAGCTCCGCCAAATGGTGATGAAGTCCCCAGGGTCAACATCATTGGGGTGGACAGGTAAGATGTGGAGGTCTTGTCCAACAAAAGGGTAAAAGGTGAAAGGGAAACAAAAACTAAGTCGGAAACCAGAGCTTGCAAGGTCAAGAAGAAAGTACACAAAGGAAAGTAGCAGCCAAAGACTAGGAAAAGGAGGAGACATCACAAGAACAAATAGGTGGAATTGCAGTTTGCACATGGTCACCTGGGTTATGAATTGGTAAGTGATGTTGAGAGTTAAAAGGCTAACATTACTTTTGGGCAATTGTTGGAATCAAAATGCAAACTGACAAAGTAGTGGTCCAGGAGTGTTAGCACTACACTACTAAGAGTTAAGGGTGATGTGTGTGCCGTGCAAAAAACATGGCTTTAAGTGTTGGGAGTCCATACGATATTCTTCCTCTTGTGGATGTGTTCATTGAGAAGAGGATGTAGGTGCAGGCTTATGTAGATGGTGGAGCATAGGTGGTGTGTTGTGATGGAAGTAGCTATGATGGAAATAGGTGTCAAGGTAGTAGCCAAGTCAAATGTGCAGATGAGAAAGAACAATCATGTTAAAGTTAGGTGCTTGGGCATGGCTCAGCGCATGAAGGTTAAGGTGATGTTCAAAGAATTCCTTATCAAATTTTTGTAATAAAATTAGATGATGATACTTACCCTATCATATTTGGGAGGCCATGGATTTTTGTAATAGGGGCCAACAAGATTGGGAGAGCAAGGTGTTCACCTTGCCTGACAAGGAGAAAGGAGATTTTAAAACCAAGGAGAGCCATTTCCATCCTATGGAAAAGAAAGATGAAGGTGATATGACAATGCGCTATGAGTACAATACCATGATGGCTTATGATGAAGGCTACACTAATAGAGATGAGGAGGAAAGCAAGGAAGACATGCTGAAGATTGATGCTAACTTTTGTAGTGTCTCCATACATGGATCTCATGAAAAACATGAAGGTGATCCAACAATGAGCTATGAGTACAAGACCAAGATAGCTTATAATGAAGGATACACTAATACATAGGAGGAGTAAATCAAGGACGACATAACACTATATTATAGAGTTTGAGACTTTAGAGACAATTTGGGAATCACCAATTTCTTGAAAATTTGGCCATATGGACGAATCTCAAACCATTTTCTAAGGACAAAGCCTTCCACAAGGTAGTTGAAAAGTCTAGGGGAGATTAAAAAAGAAGCCTTATGGAACAAGACCAATAAGTTTTTGGATGCAAGTATCATATGCCTTGTGAAGGAATTAGAGTGGGTTTCTCCAATGGTCATCACCCCAAAGAAGAATGGAAAGTGGAGAGTGTGTGTCAAATACAAGCCATTGAATGTAGCTACTAAGTGCAGTCAGTACCCTTTTCCATTTTAGGATAAAATCCTAAACCAAGTGTCAAGCCATGAAAGGTACTCAATTATGGATGAGTTTTCAAGGTACTTCTAAATAGGGATCGTGCTTGAAGACCCGTTGAAGATGACATTCATTTCTCCATGGGTATGTTTTGCCTATTGCAGGATTTCATTCGGGTTGGTGAATGCATATGCTACATTTCAAGACTCAATGAATAGGGTATTTGGGATGTATTTGGGTAGGTTCATCAAGCTTTTCATGGATGATATCGGTTGCTATAGCTCTAGAGCGGAGCATTTTTCAAAGATAGAACAATGTTTTCAAAGGCTTGAGAAAGAATATGGTCAATTAAACCCCAAAAAGTGCAAGTTGGGAGGCTGTGCAAAGTTGTTAGGTCATGTGGTGTCACAAAGTGAAACAGAAGCTGATCCGGAGAAGGTCAAGACTCTAGTGCTGATGGAGCCTCCATCAAGTGCTCAAGGTTTGGCCTCGTTTGTCAACAAGCTAAAATATTTGTCGCGATTTGTTTGGATGCTATCAAAAAATGTGTATCCTCTTCAAAAAAGGCTCAGCAAGTTCATGTCTTTCAGTGGGATGAAGAATCTCATGAGGCCTTTGATAGAGTGAAAGAGATATTATGTCAGGCACCTATGGTGTGTCCTCCCAACTGTGAGATGATTTCTATGTGGCCATGCTGGTAGGTACGATTGCTATTGGAGTAGTGTTTTTCTACAAAAGGTAGGGAGAAGTTACAAGCATGTCTACTTTGAGAGAAGGATGATAAATCCTAGGGTGTTCATTTTTAACATTTTGTACATTTGCTTACTCTTGGGAAGCATTGTAAGCATTGACAAGGTTTAGGTTATCCTTTAATTGTATGCCTTGCATCCATCTGGCATCTTCAAAAGGATAATTCTTAAACTTAATAAGATATCGTCGGATAGTCTTACCGCATCTTAGTACCTTGTCTTCATGTCCGAGAATGGACTCGGGCTGTAGCACCTCCTCTTGGTCCTCGATCTCCGGTGGGTCTTCAATAGTTGTTTCTTGAGGTGGCTCTCCTTTGTAAGGCTTTAATAGGCTCACATGGAAAGCATTGTGTATGAGCCAATGATTGGGCAACTTGAGTTGATAGGCCATCTCATTGATTGGCCTAAGAATCTGGAAGGGACCATAGTACCTTTTTGCCAGTTTAGCATAGTACTTTTGGTGTCCCGTAGGATTCTTGCCCGTCGTGTGCCTTAATCGAGCCTTGGAAACTTTAATAAGACCCAATCATTTTCTTTAAAGTTTTGGGCTCTTCTATGCTTGTCAGCAGCAGCCTTTTGCCTTTGCTGTGAGATAAAGATAGCATCCTTAATATTTTGAAAATATTCTTGTAGGTCCCGGCTATACTCATCTGCAGCGAAGATCTTCCCATGTACCTTAAGTAGAAAGGGACTTTTTGATCTTCCCTCAATTACCTCCAAAGGTGCTTTTCCCGTGGAATTATGTATGGTGTTATTGTAAGCATACTGCACTAAGGGTAAGTACTTCTCCCATTGGGATCTTTGATCTACTTCCGTTACATAGGCTTTTAGTAGATCGAGAACTGTTAGGTTAGCTATTTCACTTTGGCCATCCGTTTGTGGATGATAGGCCGAAGAGAAGTTTAGCCTTGTCCCTAAATTTTCAAAGAGACCCTTCTAGAAATTAGTGGTCATTCTAGAATCTCTATCCGACACTATGGACATTGGCAGGCCATGGTACTTGAAAATTTGTGAAATGAAGATGGTTTCCATTTGATGGGCTTTGATAGTCTTTTTGACAGGTATAAATTGAGCTTGTTTACTGAACTTGTCCAGTATTGTCCATATTCCCGTATTCCCATGGATAGACTTAGGCAATCCAAAGATAAAATCCATGGATATTCTCTCCCATGGTGAATTAGGGATTGGCAAGGGTTGAAGAAATTCAAGTTGCTTCCCTCTATCAAATTTTGTCTTTTGGCATACCACACATTTAGAAACATACGCTTGTATGATCACTTTCATGGTAGGCCAATAGAAATATATTTGAATTCCCTTTAAGGTAGATTAAATCCCTCTATGCCCCAATAAGGTGGATCATGAGATTCATACATTACCTTCTCTGGTAGTGAGTTAGTAACAGATAGTCTATTGCCATAGAGAAGATAACCATCTTGTAAAGTAAATGGTTCTTCTTTCTTCCCTATGCAAGGTCTGAAATCACATCTCTAAAATCAGGATCAATAGCATACTCATCTATCATTGAAGATAGATCATTGTGAGTTTCTATGGAAACCGCATTCACTCTCGGCCGTCTTGAGAGTGCATCAGCTACTTGATTATGCTTGCCAGTGAGGGCGAGCTTTTTGAAATGGGGCCTCTAAACCCAAACAAATGGGCCTACCCTCACAAAATGTTTGTAAAGAGGTACGCACACTACTTGAGGCACCACCTCCTTTTGGGAGTGGAGAAGGAAACCAATCAAAATAACACTTGCACTCACCCACTCAAGCAACACACTTTGAAAACCCCCTTACTCTATATACACTTTGGACACTTGAACACCATCAACGATTATGCAACCCAATCCCGTGCATCAAATGAAATATGCAACTTTTGGAATAGCATTCACCTTCTCCCCATAAGAATACCCATAATACATCCAAACTTAAAGTGTTCGTAAAGAGGTACGCACACTACTTGGGGCACCACCTTCTTTTGGGAGTGGAGAAGGAAACCAATCAAAATAACACTTTCACTCACCCACTCAAGCAACACACTTTGAAAACCCCCTTACTCTATATACACTTTGGACACTTGAAAACCATCAACGATTATGCAACCCAATGCCGTGCATCAAATGAAATATGCAATTTGTGGAATGCATTCACCTTCTCCCCATAAGAATACCCATAATACATCCAAACTCCTCCTCTCTCAAACACTCATCAGAAAATCATGCACACAAGACTTGCCTCTCAAACACACAAGAGAATCACATACATCAAACTAACACACTTTGCATAGAGAGCTCATCTCCATCTCTACAATGCCGTGACACAAATAAAATCACCATGAGAGGTAGCCACATGCATATGTAATGAAGCAAAAGAGAGTTGGAGTGAGAAATTTCTTTAGACCAATTGAATAAGTGTGGAGAAACAAACCAATGGTAAATTGAGAATAGAACACTTACTTGATTTCTCGCACACCTTTTAAGGGGAGGACAGCCGCTGGCTAACCATCACAAATTGCGACACTTGACCGTTTTGAAGATGATTTAATGATCA
This sequence comes from Adiantum capillus-veneris, assembly GCF_014529385.1. Taxonomy (NCBI): domain Eukaryota; kingdom Viridiplantae; phylum Streptophyta; class Polypodiopsida; order Polypodiales; family Pteridaceae; genus Adiantum; species Adiantum capillus-veneris. The sequence continues at coordinate 107,398,115 of NC_140955.1, read as the reverse complement.
TTAACATAACCATGAGAGAGATCATGATGTATTTACAAGTTATTGAGGTGCTAAAAATGATTTATTGGGTTGATGGAGTAAGAGATTGTAGAATAGAAAGAGTGGAGGATAGAGTTGCACTTCCTCCAAAGAGGAGGGTTAGGAGGGAGGATGTGAAAGAGGGAGAGTTGGGGTTTTCTCTACTATTGATCAAGAAACAACATGAAGTTGAAAATATAGGTATGTGTCCATGAGTCTCTCCAAGGGGGGGCTATTTATAGTTGTGTAGGAGTGGGATTATGCTACACTTAATTAGGGTGAGTGATTAGCCCTAATTAAGTGTCCTTTGACCACTCATTGAATATTGGACATATAAGGGACTATTTATTCACCAAAAATATCATTTTATATTGTGAAGGCTCCATAGGGGTGCATAATGTAGGTCGGCCCCACCATGAGGCCCTACGGTGGCTCCTGCGGGGTATCTCAACTTGTCTATCTTGGCATTTAGAAAGCATCTTTAGGTTGGTCCCATCACATGCAAGTGACATTGAACACTCATTGCTCCTCTAGAAGATGAGTAGGGGAAAAATAAGATCTCACCCTCTTGATTTACAGTTCCCTTTTGCTGCGAATCTGACAGATTTACACTATTTTGACCATAACTTTTTACCTGTAGCTCGGAATGACATGCTTCAAAAGGAAAATTTGACCTTCTCAACATGTTTGATATGAATTTGGACTATTCTTCATGCCCATGCACCAAGAAATTCGGTTTGGAAGGTCCACACTAGGCTAGGGAACCTTTTGCTTCCAAGTCTTCTTGTATGGGCCCTTTGCTTGTATGCATCCAAGGGGAATCATGCTTTTTCAAAAGGGTATGATGCTTAAACAAATAGAGGAGGGCCCAATATTATTTTCTTGTGAAAATAATATACAATTTGAGTCTTTTGAAAGTAGAAAAACTATATGTATATTCTTAAGAGATATTGGGCCACCTATGTAGGGGGCATAGAAGACTTGTAGAGATGGACCATAATCTTTGGTAAAGACAAGTGGAGAGTTGATTTTCCATGGTAATTTATCTATATGGGATGGAAGATGGATATATTATTTTTCTACTACTAATTCACAAGAGGTAAGAAATTTTGGGGGTAGATAGTTGGTTATTGTATGCTTAATTTTATTTACAAAGCAAAAAAGAAAAGGGTGGTAATATAAATATATGACTAAGGTGACATTTTTGGAAAGAGTACAATGTATGTGTCGCCACAAAGGTTAAACAAAGAGCAGGAATTTACTCTAGATAACTTAATAGCGTAGAAAAATATATACACATATGAGGAAGAGGACGTTGAGTAGGCTGAAAAATGTTGCAAAAAGATGGTTACCATTTTATGTCATTCATATCAGCCCTCCCCCAAGCCTAGAGATATTCATATCTTTAGGAGGACGGTGTTGTTTCTTTCTCTTTTTTTTTTTTTCTCTTTTTTCTCTTTTCCATTTTTTTTTTTAATAATAGGAGGAGCGACATGCACTCTTTTACTCCATTAGACCTGCTTTTCATTACGTCGATCCCATAAATTAGACATGGGAGGGCTGCCTTGGGTATGTTCAGAGTCCAAGGCTGATTCTTCTTTGCGCATCAAAGCTTTAAAAATAGGTGGAGCATTTGCTAAGCCGAAGGGAGCCATGCCAATTTGGAGCTTAGACGATGTAGGTAGATTACTTCCTATCAACGGATTGATACGTTGAAAGTAGGGCTTTAATCTCCATCCATTGAATCGGGTCTTGTGGAGTTGTCCTGATAAATCTACTAATCTATAACTGCCATTCCCAAACTTTGTTTTTATCATTAAAGATCCCTCCCATCTTTGCAAAAACTTTTTGTCAAGTCGAGTATCAAGTCGGTTATCATAGCGAAGAACCAACATACCTTCCTTCAATCCTTTCCCCTTGAGCGTCTTGTTGATTTTGCCCCTTTGGCTTGTGGCTTTGGTGATGTAGTGATCAATGGACTCTTCTCTATCTAGCTCAAGTCGTTGGAGATTTAAGATCCTTTCATGTAGAACCTCTTTTGGTTTTTTGCCACTCTTGCAATAACGCACAAGCTTGAGAGCTCTACCTCAATGGGGAGAAGTGCCTCCTGTCCATAAACTAGATGAAAAGGGGTGAATTGGGTAGATACCTTGAAAGATGTCCTATACGCCCAAAGAGCAGTCGTCAAATGGAGATCCCAATCATAAGGCCGGTCCACAACCTACTTAGAAATGATCTTACATATCATTCCATTCACTTTTTCCACCAATCCATTCCATTGAGGATAGTAGGGTGTGGAATGCAGGTGTTTCACTTTTAACCTCCTCAAGAGATCATTCAAAAGGTCAGCCCTAAAACCCGGGCCTCGATCTGATAAGATTTCTAGGGGTGTTCCAAACCTACTACAAATATGATCAAAAATAAACTTTGATACCTCTTCAACTGTGATTCGGGTTGTGCTTGTTGCTTCCGCCCATCGTGTCATGTAGTCAACACCCATGATGATGAAAACCTTCCCTGTAGAGGTACGAGGTAGGGGACCTATTGCATCCACACCCCACTTTTCAAAAGGGCCATAAGATATTATTGGGACTCGAGGCTCATATGTTAGTTGTCTATCCTCAGCAATTTGGCATTGCATACATGCCTTACACCAATGTTGGACATCATGATGTAAGCTCGGCCAAATAAACCCTAATTGTAAAATCTTCCTACTTGTAATATCTTTAGAAAAGTGACCACCACAGACATCATCATGAAATGAAAGAAGAATTTTCTCTATCTCTTGCACACGTGGTACTCTCCTCAAGACCAAATCTTTCCCTTTGTGATATAAATCGTCCCCAATCAACTGGTAAGGTGTGGCCTTCTTAACTAGTCTATATCTTTGCACCTTGTCTAAGTGTTTGGGACACTCACCTGCTTGTAGAAAGAAAATAATGTCTTTTAGCTCCTCTTGACCTTGATATTTGGGTTCATATAGTTTCACAACTCCTACCGCCATTTGAAGCTTTTCATTTACGAGTAAGTCTGCTTCCTTGTTATGAGATCTCACAATGTGTTGTACGTGTGTTGCTTTAAAACCCTTCATCAAAGCTCTTACACTACTAAGCCACTCAAACAATGTACGATTCTTGCACCTCCAAGTCCCTTGGATTTGCCTGACCACTAGAAAAGAATCACCTTTTATAATAAGTCTTTGTATGCCTAATTCTTTGCATTCTTCTAACCCAAGGGTTAGAGCAGCATACTCAGCCTCATTGTTGGAGTGAACATTGGGTAGAGTGATACCTTTTCTAACCATTACCTCCTTTTGTGGGTTCAAAATGATGATCCCCCCGGCTGCTTTGTCTTGTTGGCATTGATAAGCTCCGTCAAAGCATAAAGTATGGGCATTATCAATCTCCTTCACTTTGAGCTGTTTTGAGCCTTCCTCTCTTTGTAGTCGTGACCCCTCCCTTTCTCTCACTTTGTAGGTGAGAATGTCTGCAAGTCCCGCTCTTGTGCTATCTTCTACAAGGAAAGTGTATTCAAATTCTTGGAGTTCAAGCACCCACTTTGCTATCATAGATGAGAGGCTCATGTGTTGTACTACATATGGTAGATTGTGCTCTAAGGTGAGAAAAACAAATGGCACAGGGAGAAGATACGATCGAAACTTCCTTAACGCAAACAAGATTGCAAAGACCACTTTCTCCATTTCAGTGTATCCCTTCTTGGCTGGAGTCATCACCTTGCTTGCAAAATAGATCGGCCTCATGTATTATGTTTTAGGATCTTTTTGCATCAAAACAACACCAATTGCTTTGAAACCTACACTTGGAGTGACATAGTAGGTCTCCTTTGGATGTGGTGGCATTAGGATTGGGAGAGAGCTAAGAATGCCCTTCACTTCCTCCAAACATTTTGCATGTTCCCTCCCCCATTCAAATGTAGATTGGCTTGCCAACATATGCAAAGGGGCGATGGCTTCTGCTAGGAGATGGATGAAGCGAGACATGTACCTCACTTTGTGGTTGAAGGTCATTAGCTCCTTAGTTGTTGTTCTTGGAGATAATGACAAAAGGGCCTCTACTTTAGAGGGATCCACTTGAATTCCTTGTGAAGAAACCACATGGCCTAGCAAAACCACCTGAGATTCACCGATACGACACTTCTCCAGGTTGAGTTGTCCCCCAAATTGATGGAGCCTCTTAAGCCCCTCTTCAACCTTTTGGCAGTGAAGTGATCTACAACTATAAATACAGAAATCATCCATAAAGACTCTTATAGATTTTCCAAAGAATGGCTGAAATACAAATATTGTGAATCTCATGAAGGTGCTAGGAGCATTGGTGAGCCCAAAAGGCATTACTCTGAATGCAAAACATACCCAAGGTGTGATGAAGGTGGTTTTTGGTTGGTCCTCTTCTGCTATTCTAATTTGAAAATATCCTGAATACCCATCACACACAGTGTAGCATTCGAGACCTGCTACTTCATTCAAAATTTCATCTTGGAAAGGGAGAGGGAAGTGGTCCCTCTTTGTCGCAGCATTGAGGGGTTTGTAATCCACGCAGACCCTCCACTTACCATTCTTCTTGGGAGTGACTACAATAGGTGATACCCATTCGGTATTGGATACTGGATAGCTGAAGCCAGCCTTCAAGAGTCGATTCACTTCTTGTAGGAGAGCCTTTTGTTGCACATATCCTAGTCGCCTTAACTTTTGAGCCACGGGTTTGGTCCCTGGTTTCAATTCAATTCGATGCTCTATTAGATCTACACCTCTTATTTGTGAGAAGTCAGTGATAAAAAAATTGGGATACCTCCTTAACATATTGATGTAGGAGCTCTTCTCCTCACAAGTAAGATCTTTTGCAAGCATCTTCTCAAATCCTTCTTCAAGGTGGTGGCATCTTTCATCCCCTCGTGTGTGATTGTCTGTTTGCTTTTCTTCTACAGAAACATCTTGGGTGTTGGCGTTGAATACAATTACCATTACCTCCAAATAAGACTCCTCTTCACTGGTTGATGCACGGTTGATGCTTCCTCATCACTTGAGTAAGGACTCTCCTCCTCGCTCTATTCATATGCCGTGGTTTCATAGTTGATATCTAGCTGCTTCCCTTCTCGCCAATCATACACCACCGGTTGACCCTTCTTAAGAATCAAACGACCACTTTCCCATTTTTTATCTGCATTCACAACAATGAGCCAAGGCCTCCCTAGGATGATGGGATAGCCCTCCCCCTTAGCTGGCATGACATACATATCCACTCGTGCATCTGTGTTACATACAAAGACTTTTACATTTTCAATGATCCCCAAACACTTCACACTTGAGTTGTTGGCTAGCCTAGCTTGACAATTAGAGGACTTTGTAATTTCAAGCCCTAACCTGTTCATTGATTTTTCCCTGATCACACACATTTGAGCTCCACCATCAACATATACATTAGACACCTTTTTACCCCTTATGTAAGCATCCACAATGGGTTCCACATCTTTTTGTAGCTTTGAGGCCACAAACTTAATGAAAAGATTTTCATTCTTTTTTGGAATTCTTGTACTTACCAACTTTGGCCATTTCCTTCTTACTTTGGCTGATAGGTGTAGAAGTTGAGGCCATGAAATTTTTGGCTTTTGGGTTTGTAAATCCTCCAGGATGTTGTAGGGCTCTATCTCCTTTCCCAATGGGAAGTCATTGATACCAATTTTCCTTCGCCTTGCTCTTTTCTTCCTGCTGCTTCCAGCTTCTTCCATCTTTGACTTCTTTTTCTTGTCCCTTCTGGCTGAATTTGTTCCTTCACTTCTCATGTCTTCATCCTTATCATGTGCTCTTGTGCGTTTTTCTGCCGGCATAACATCAAAGTTTAGAGTATGCTCATCTATTACCTCTTCTATCTTGATGATGTTGACTCCTCTTTCTTCCTCCTCATGTGGGACGGGAGGTATATTTGCTGGTGGTGGTGGTCGACGAAGGATTTGTGGGCCTTGAGCTAGTTCTTGTTGCACAGTGAGAGGAGGCAGTCTAGGGGGATATATGTCTCCCGAAAGTTGCCTTGGATGTGGACAATTGTACATTCCATGGCCCATTTCATTGCAATTCCAACATCGCAACTCTTGAGCTTGTCTTCGCTGATTGCGATTCCCTTCTCTTGGTTGTCCTTGTTGAGGTAGGCCCTGTACTAGATTCAGAGTGAGGTTCTCAAGTTGTTGAGTTAGCCTTTGTAAAACCTCTTGTTGAGAGTTATCTTCTATTTGTGAAGATTGTGCAAGAGGGGCCTTTATTGGTGCTTCCATGGTTTGTGAAGACTCCCTCTCACTCACTTCATTCAAACCCCTTGCTCTATGTGCTTGGAAGTGTAGTTTTCTAAACTTGATGATGGCTACCTCACGTGCTTCTTCGAAGGTGGATGGGAATTTTAGCTCTACTTTAGTCTTTAAAAGTGGATACAAGCCAACCATGAATCTCTCTTTTTTTAGAAACTTAGGTGTACCACCATGATTTTCTAATGTAACCTCCCACCTACCCCATAGATTGACAAAGGTTGCTTCATAAGAGGGATAGTCTTCAAGTGATACCTGCTTATGTCCAATAAGACATTTCCATAGTCCTTCAGAAGTATCACCTTGCCCGAACTTGGAGAGGAATCTTGCTCGCAGTCTCTCCCAGTTGGACTTGATTTGGGGTTGCAAGGTCTCATACCATGCTTTAGCTTCTACTTTTAGAACCAACGGGAAGGCTCGTAGCTTTACTTCCTCTTCATCTCTCCCGGATATGAGATGTGCCATCTCCAAGTTGTCAAGAAACTCTTGAGCATCTTCCCCACTTCTTGCATAGAACGTGGGAAAAGAACTTGACATTTTGTTTGATCTTTTTGAATTTTTTTTTTTAAAGAAACTTTTCTCTTACGGGCCGCACAAGATTGTTGACACTATAAATCTGATTACATTAAAATGAAGATATACACATCCATTGTTAATTCGTACTTTATCATAGGTAGAATAAATGGATTAATTGAAGCATTGATTTCATTGAGGTGAGTGGATCCAAATATCCTCCTTATGATAGATTGAAACCTAAACTTAGTTGCAATTATTATATGAATGGATTGCCGAGCAATAGGCCTAAAAGGTTCATTGTTTTGATTATGATTCATGTGCTACTCCTCGTTGTTGGTTTGAAGACCTCGTTCCTTCATATGGCCCTTGAGCACCCCTTCACCACTCCTTGTTCCTGCCTTTAAAACAAAATGAAAATGTGAACATCAAAAGAAGTTTCATAATTGATGATTGGAAGTATAATTGGATTGGGTGATGCTAGTATTTCTCTAAGTCTTTCTGCACCAAACATAAAAACAATGCGTTGCTGGAAAAAGACTTTTCTATCTATGTAAACATTTACTCTAATCCAAGGGGAATCGTGTTTTTTCAAAAGGCTATGATGCTTAAACAAATAGAGGAGGGCCCAATATTATTTGCTTGTGAAAAGAATATACAATTGGAGTCTTTTTGAAAGGAGTATATTCTTAAGAGATATTGGGCCACCTATGTAGGAGGCATAGAAGACTTGTAGAGAGGGACCATAATCTTTGGTAAAGACAAGTGGAGAGTTGATTTCCATGGTAATTTATCTATATGGGGTGGAAGATGGATATATTATTTTTCTACTACTAATTCACAAGAGGTAAGAAAGTTTGGGGGTATATAGTTGGTTATTGTATGCTTACTTCTATTTAAAAAGCAATAAAGAAAAGGGTGGTAATATATATATATGAGTAAGGTGACATTTTTGGGAAGAGTACAATGTATGTGTCGCCACAAAGGTTAAACGAAGAGGGAAATTTACTATAGATAACTTAATAGAGTAGAAAAATATATACACATATGAGGAAGAGGACGTTAAGTAGGCTGACAAATGTTGCAAAAAGATGGTTACCATTTTATGCCACTCACTAACTTTGACAGAAACAAACACCAAAGCCGTACTTTTTTCAAGAGGCGTATATTCGACAATTCTCCTACAAATGCTCAACCTCATACATGCAATAACAACAACAACACCCAGCAACGAGGCAACCAAAATTCTTTCAACCAACATTCTCCTCCAAATTCTAATGGTAACAAAAAGGTGAAGTGTTTTAAATGCTTTCAGTATGGTCACTATGCAGGTAAGTGCCCAAATGGTCATGCTAAGGGAAATGGTCAATCCAATCGCCATTCCAATGGAGTCAACAGAAATTCAAGTCAAAAAACCTTCAACAACAACCATCCCAACGGAGCTACTCTTAACCTCCTCGAAGATGCTACACCCGACGACAATGAAGTGGAAGCTAACTACGATGAGGGATATGATCCTGCTTATGATAACGATAACAACCCATCCTCAGGTACTCTTATATCTCCTCACACTTTGTTTAAAGTGCAAGGCACTGTTAAGGATGAAAGTGTCACCATTCTGTTAGATGATGGTAGTAGCCATGATTTCATTTCCACACGATTAGCACAGTAACTATCTCTGTCTGAAATCCCATCACCTCATAAGGTCAAAACTATTTTTAATAATCAACGTTTTAATTGTAAAACCCAAGTCACTATTGAAGTATGCATTGGTGAATTCACACAAGCACGTACATTTCTGGTAGCACCATTGCATGGTCTTGATATGATTTTGGGAATGCCATTTCGTCATGGATTTGACCCGTTGATTAATTATAAAACACGTACAATGTCTCTCACTCATAATAATAAAAATTTCTCCATCCAAGAAACACTGGCACATCAAAAATTTCCACTCCTCTCTCACACTCAAGAAAAAAAAGCAATTCAAAAATAGGGGAAAACATATCTAGTATTGGTAAATCAAATTTTTGATGAAGCTGAAACTTCACGTAACTCCACACACGATGAATTTCTCTCACAATTTAAAGATTGTTTCATGCATGATCATCACGCCCAGAAGATCACAAAATTGACATTATACCGGGTAGTGAACCTCCTTATAGAGCACCCTATCGTGTAAATCCTAGCACACACAAGAAAATACAAACTCAAATCACTGATTTACTTGACCGAGGCCTAATCCGGCCTAGTAGTTCACCATACGGTGCTCTAGTACTTATTGTCAAGAAGAAAAATGGAACCTTTCATATGTGTATCGACTACAAGGCTTTAAAAAAGATCACCATTAAGAATAGGTTTCCTATTCCTAGAGTGGATGATCTATTAGACAAACTGAAAGGGGCAAACATCTTTAGCAAAATTGACCTCAAATTCGGGTATCATCAAGTTGAAATTTTTGAACATGATGTCTACAAAACTGCTTTTAGAACACAAACTGGACACTATGAATTCCTTGTCATGCCATTTGGTTTGACAAATGCACCAACCACCTTCACATGCATGATGAATAGAATTTTCATTGATCATCAAGATTTTGTGATTGTATTTTTTTATGACATTTTGGTATTCAGCAAATCTGAAGAAGAGCACAAACAACATTTAACACGTGTATTTGATTTTCTTGCACAAAATCACTTGTATTTGAATTGTGAAAAGAGTTCATTTTTCCAATCTAAAATTGAATATTTGGGACACATTGTATCGGGTAAGGGAATACATGTCGATGCAAAGAAAATTGAACCCATTCAGTCATGGCCTAGACCCAAAAACTTGCATGAACTACATTCTTTTATCGGTCTTTGTAGCTATTACAGGAAATTTGTGCGTAATTTTGCTTACAAGTCGCATTATTTGACTCTCCTGTTGAAGAAAAACACACCTTATGAATGGACTGATTTACAAGAAAGCTCATTTAATGCACTTAAACATGCTTTGACTAATGCACATGTATTGCAATTGCCTGATTTTCAAAAACCATTCTTTGTGGTAGTCACTGATGCTAGTGGAAAAGGTATCGGTGCAGTCCTTATGCAAGATAACCATCAGTGCAGTCCTTATGCCGTAAATTCAAACCTTCTGAATCAAAGTTCAGTACTTATGATAAAGAGTTGACTGTTGTGGTACATGCATTGAAAATTTGGAAACACTATGTGATGGGTACTGACTTGATCATTAAAACTGACTAGTATGGCCGGCCGCCTCCGACGGCCTCTCTCTCTCTCTCTCTCTCTCTCTCTCTCTCTCTCTCTCTCTCTCTCTCTCTCTCTCTCTCTCTCTCTCTCTCTCTCTCTCTCTCTCTCTCTCTCTCTCTCTCTCTCTCTCTCTTGTGCGCGCGCTCTCATCAGGTCACATGAGCTCTCTCTCCCCTCCCACACCCACCGACCCCACCCACAAAAATCACAATCTCTCCCTCTCACTGATGAAGGACGCTAATCCTAACCTCGATATATTGATGTAGACAAATACAATGTCGAAACTACAGGTTTCAAGTCACCTATGAACACCCAAGTCCCTCTATTCTATAGGCGAAGATCCAATTCCGATCATCGTCATCATCCCCTACGACGAATCGAAATATTGTAGGTTGTGCATACAGAAGCAACCACTTTTGAATCTCTCTCTCTCTCTCTCTCTCTCTCTCTCTCTCTCTCTCTCTCTCTCTCTCTCTCTCTCTCTCTCTCTCTCTCCATCAAAACACTGGAAGCAGTCTTCGAGAAAAATGTGTCTCAGCTTAATATTGTGCCATTTTCAATTTCAAAAAAGGTCGATCGAGGTCAAGGGGAAAGGGAGAAATTTTGATTCAAAATAGAGAAAAATAGTGTAAAAACATAAAGAAATGACCTAATTTTAAATAATTTCCCCTTGAAAAAATCAAGAAAAGGAATTTTGCATGTTTGGAAAAATGATTTTTCGCGAGCACTTACTGGAAATCGTCTCTCTCTCCCTCTCTCTCTCTCTCTCTCTCTCTCTCTCTCTCTCTCTCTCTCTCTCTCTCTCTCTCTCTCTCTCTCTCTCTCTCGCTCGCTCTCCATCAAAACACTAGAAGCAGTCTTTGGGAAAAATATCGTGCCGTTTTCAATTTCAAAAATGTCGATTGAGAGCAAGGGGAAAGGGACAAATTCCGACCCAAAATAGAGAAAAATAGTGTAAAAAACTGAAGAAAATTACCTAATTTTTAAAAAGTTCCTCTTAAAAAAGTATAGGTAGATAGATTACCTTTGAAATTTCTCATAGGTAGGTTTGCCAAGTTATTAAAAAAATGTTTTTTTCAAGCACTGGATCTACGTGCTGACTGAAGGCGGAGCTAGGTCCCAGGAGCCGTCATGCATGCACGGGCTGACACAGAACGCAGCCGGCGGAGCCCCAGGTTCCAACATCTCTCTCTTTCTCTCTCTCTCTCTCTCTCTCTCTCTCTCTCTCTCTCTCTCTCTCTCAGTGATGTCATGTCTTGCCGTTTGCAGGGCACACAACCAGAAAATTCTCCTACTACCACGTGTCAGGGGGGGAGCCGGAATTCCCTTTCCCATTATCTATTAGTATAGATCAACAAAGTATCAAATATTTACTTTCGCAGCCCTTAATAGCTGATAGACATATTAAGTGGTCCGCTTTTATTCAAAGTTTTTAGCCGAACATTCAATACCAACCTGGTAAAGAAAACGTAGCTAATGCTTTAAGTAGAAGACCCTCACTTAATCATCTATCAACCATTACAGGAACTTCATTTGACACTATGCCTCACACTTATTATGCACATGATGATGACTTCAAAACGACATGGTTGCATATGCTTGAAAATTCTGTGCACACATTCTTCGAATACACTATTCAAGAAAACTTCCTTTATTTCAAACAAAAATATTGTGTAACTAAACCTTTCCGTACATTAATTATTGAAGAATTGCACAAACCACCCTATGCTGGACATAGAGGATTTGCTGCAACTTTTTAAAATTTATGTCGTGATTTCTATTGGCTTACTATGAGAATGGATGTTCAACAATATGTTTCAACTTGTTTGATTTGTCAAAAAATCAAAGCAGTACACGTAAGAAATCGGGACTTTTACACCCTCTCCCCATTCATGAAAGACCTTGGGAACACATTTCAATGGATTTTGTTACTGGTTTCCCACTCACAATGCACAAGCATGACATGATTTGGACTATTATTGATGGTTTCTCTAAACAAGTGTATTTCATTCCTTGTAAGAAAACAGTCACAGCACATCAAGCTGCACTTTTGTTTCTTAAGACTGTTTTTCCACATCATGGTTTGCCTAAAGTGATTATTTCTGATCAAGGTTCAAAATTTTGTAGTGCTTTTTGGACTACTGTGTTTGAAAAACTTGGCACTACACTTGACTTCACTTATGCGTTTCATCTTGAATCTAATGGTCAAACCAAAGTCACCAACCGCACTATTATTGACTTGTTAAAGGCTTATGTTTCTTCTCAACCTAAGAAATGGGATGATTACCTGCATATTCTACAATTTGCATACAACAACACCACTCACACTGCCACAAATAAATCTCCATTTGAAATTGTATATGGTCACTCTCTTCCTACTCCTGCTTCACGTCTTTCTAATGTTGTGCCTGCTGCTGATAATTTCACTATTGACTTTCATGATATTTATGCAAGTGTGCATTCTGCCATTAAACACTCACAAAAACTTTACACCAAGCATGCTAACAAGCACGAGAAGGCACACCAATTTAAAGAAGGTGATCCATGCCATGTGGGTGAGACAAGTAGTTAAGTTCCTCTATGCAAGCTCTATAGGTGGGTCTTTACCTGGTGGCTCTGGTCTTCACTCATGGACAATTGCATGTTGCACTCTCACGTGCACGTTCAACTACTAGAGTGAAAATTCTCTAGGAGAACATTGATGCAAATGAAAGAAATGCATTAATAGCAAACATTGTATACAAAGAGATATTGAACAATGTCATGTGAAGGCTTCATTCCTTCACCTCATTGTTTTCTATTCTGTGTCCGTTCCAATTAATATAGTATGAACTACTTTTTATATCACTCTCCATGTTATATTATACTATGTCATGTGAATGTTTCATCCCATCTTCTCATTGCCTTTTTTTTTGGATTTCCACTTTGTTGTATAGATCATGGATCAATATAAGTACATCATTGAGGTGTCCTTTGATTTAAACATAGGAAATGATACATATCCTGGTATCTTTTTGTTCATTAAGTCATTATGTGTATTCTTATTGTATTCATTTTCAAACCTTGAAGTCTTTTCTATTACTTTCAATAGAGACACATTTTTGGTGTGCACCTTTGTCACACGTGAAAATTGTCAAGACCATTTGCAAACACTACAAGATGAGGTGTGTGTGCATGAAAGTAGGAATTGGCTAACCATAAAGTAAGATTGATGGTCCATTCAAATTGTGTTGTGAATTGTAGGAAACTTCCATCGATTGATGCTTTCATGCTGCATATTTTGGCATACTCATCCAACATGTAGTACGGTGTGTATTTTTCTAGGAAGGAGTGTGTCTCTTCCAAGGATTAAGATGATGTTCAATGGTTTTTGATGTAAAAAGGATACCCCATTCTTGATGATTGGAAGTATACCTTCAAAAACCTAGATTCTCTAAGGTCATCTACCAAATTTACTTGCCTAAACAATTTGCACACTTAGCATTGCCATACATAGATAGAATAACTGGTACGTACATTGTGCAAAAAAAATCTTGCTTTTTACACTAGTTTCATTGTTTTGTTCAAAGATAATCATCCTTGAGATGATAAAACGGTCCTTAATTTAGGGATGGAGAAATTGCAAGCCAATTTCCAATTACATTGTTAGGAGTTTTTTGGAGCAAGGGATTGTGCATATATATATACACATGCATGGTGCATAAAATAAAGAATTTCCCATTCTTCAGATCCAGGTGGTTACGTGGGGCCCACATGTGTACAAGTAGGGCAGGGTGTACATAGTGCATCAATTTTCATTATCACGAGTATCGGTGTGTTTTTCTATAATAAGAGGAGTTTGCGACGCGTAAAACTTCTCAAGGAAGCTATCGGCAGGCCCACGCCATGAGATAAGATGGTGCGTTAGCTGGCATCGAGTGGCATCAGGAGGTCAAATGGGATCAAGTCTTGCACGTGGGTAGGTGAAGACACAGCAGGACTGTTTTTTTGTGATGATTTATGCAAAAAGGTCATCATGAGAATTGTATTTGGGGGGCACTTCACGTGATTGCGGGATGATTTATTGGAAAAAGTTGAGCTCCAAGTGTGCGGATGGATGCAGCAGGGTGACAACTATGCACTGTGAGGCCACTTTTTGTCCTGTTCGGGGTCCGGGGGGTCCGTTTGAGGTCAACTAAAAGGCCAAAAGTGCTCAAGTAATAAAGCTAAGTGTGGGAACTGAAAAACTAGAGAGAAAGACCATAAAAAACGTGGAGAAGATGAGCAATACCCGCAGGTCAATTTTTGCTCATTTTGGAGCATGTTTTGGCCCTAAACAGCTCATTCGAGGTCGGATTTGAGCACTGTAACATTGTAGGGTGGGGTTTCTAGACGTTCCGGATTCAATGGCACTGTCCATTTTGCCAAATTCCTCACATATTTTTTGTTTTTTATCTGTGTAATCTTCTCCGGTGAGTGAAGCCTCTGCTTATTTTTGTGGTTGTATCTAGTGTATTTCCTCAATACTGTGTAAACTATTTGCCCCATTGGTGTTGGGCTGAGCTTCATTGAGTTTAAACAACAGTAATTTTCCTCCTTTGAGTTGAATTGATAGTGTGTGTGTTTGTGAGTGTGTATGTGTAAGTGTTGAGTGGGCAAGTGGAAAATCTCTCTATTCTCACTCCATCTGTGTGTTTCTTGTCTCGGCCAGGAGGGTTGTGTAAGCCGAGTGGTGCCCCATAATGTGTGTATGTGTGTGTGTGTGTTATTCCAAGAGTGTGTGTCGGCTTATTGTAGAGGCTTTGTGTGTGTTTCCAACCCGCTCACATTTTGGCGCCGCAATAGAGGATATTCTTCGAGTACCTTCAACTTCGGGATTACAGGTTGCAGATTACAGGTTGCAGATTGCAGGTTATAGGTTACAGGGATAGGTACAGGTACAGGTAGCTGGAGTAGAGTGATACACTGATAGTGGAAGTCACTCGCAGTTGCCGTGGGTATGCATCATTTGGCACCTGTTTGAGTGCATTGTTTTGTTACTTGTGGATATTGCCATTGTACGCCTTTGTGGAGCCATACTTGGTTTTATTTGGCAGTCCCAGCCATTTTTGAGACTTGGTCTAGAAGATAGTCATTTTTGAGACTTGACTATACGAGATTTGCGTAAGCTTTTGTGAGAGGGTCAATAGTTGAGGTTTTATTAAGCTGGGGTATTCTCAAATGTGAGATCCTTTCGGTGATACAGGTGGCTGGAGCACCCTTTTTGTGACCTCGCCATAGGCTATGTACTAGTGATTCCTACTTGATGCTCGAGTTCTATTGTTGGCAGGTTATACATACATATATAGTCTATATTTTGGTTTCTTACTGCTCTACTAAGTTGTGATGGCTAGTATTTTGGTCTTTTGATCCATTTATGATGTTATGTTGTTGAAATTCTAGCAAAATCAGAGGATAAGTCAGAAGTTCCTTCTTGGGAGCTGCATGGTTAGCTTTAATGGATGATCAAAACGGACCTCAATTCACTCCTTTTCATTTAACACAAAGAATCCAGATAAATGTTCATGTGTCCAGGAAGATTTTTTTCCAGCAGTGCATAGTCTTTATGTTCGGGCCAAGAAGATTAAGAGAGATACTGGAATGCCCTTTGCCTGTTGTAATTTCGATGATTAATGTGCATGTGTTTGTCCTTATCTAAAGACAAGCTCCATTGAAGTTTCTAGGGATTATGTCAGTTAAAAGTTTTGGGTTCTTGCACGTGTGTTCGAAGGGGTTCTCAAAACATTGTAACTTGGGTAGCCATGGATTTCTCTTATCCGGAATTTCATGGAAGAAGTGATGAATATGTGGAAGACTTTTTGGAAAATATGGATGTAATGGAATTGGCCTGTTTAACTTGAGAGTAGCGGAAATTAATGAGAGTACTTTTGAGAATAACTTTGCGAGCATAATGGGTGAACATAATTGAAGATAGCATCATAATCATACCAATTAGTTAACTTGGCATGAAAAATACTTTTGCAAGAGAGAGAATTTAGAGAACATGACAACAGTTGAGGACCGGATTTATGTGGAGCCGGTCCCCCCTCCAATAGGCATTTGTATTATGATTTCTCCCATGAAGAGAGACTTGTTACAATACATTCTTTGGGTTCCTTGTGACCTAGGTGATGCAATGAAGATGGAAAGCTTCATGCATCACAATCATAACATAACATGAATGTGAAGAAAGCTTTAACTATACCAAGCCTCAGTCCCAAGACCTCAAACACCTTCAAAGGTGGAGAGAGCTAGCAGGGAATGAGGGTAGGGAAGAGGAAGAAGAAACATTTTGTAGGAGAAAGAATTAGTTCCTCACTTATCATAATCTTGTTGCTAGCATACATAATAGCATAGTAATGAAGAAGAAGGATATGGCAAGCTTAAGCATTGAAGCATGGCTCTTGGTTGGATTTGCACTCCATAGCCCAGAATGTTGGTGTAGGCTCTCAACCTCTATTTGCTTGGAGAAGGAGAGGGATCTCTTGCACTTTGCATAGTACACAATGAGAGTGCTTGTGAGTGTGTGTGGGTGAGTATACCCCTCAAGCAAGCCCCCTCCTTGCTAGGTTGACCCCCCCTTCTAGCTCATAATTGAAGCTCATTGGCTCTTGCCAACCCTAGCCAATCATAAGATTGGGCCATTTCTAGCATTAGGTGTAGGCTTGGGACAAGTGTCCCCCTTTCCCCTTTGAGAGAGAGAGGACTTGATAAATGCAAAAACAATTAGATAATTCAATTAATTTATCATTGGACCCCTTTGAAGCCTAGCCAATAGGCTTCAAGCAACACATGAAGGTAACATGGGTAGGGACCTGACATGTGTCCTTGCTGCCTCTTCAAGCTGGGGCTTCCCTTGTGAGCGTGAGTGTGTGTTCTCTCTCTAATCCCTAGGAAAAGGGCTCGCCCCCCCTCTTGTAGGGATGCTTTTGACTTTAGGAGCTCAAGCACCTTAGTCATCAATCATGACAAAGCACTTGGACTAGGGGGTATTCCCATAAGCATCTCACGCAAGCATGTCAAGGCACCTCAAGCACCTTAATCAAGCGGCAAGTCAAGCACCTCAAGCATGGAGCAAGTCAAGCACATCAAGCACCTTAATCAAGCACCTCAAGCATGACAAGCACCTCAAGCATGGAGCAAGTCAAGCACATCAAGCACCTTAATCAAGCACCTCAAGCATGACAAGCACCTCAAGCATGACAAGCACCTCAAGCAGGACAAGCACCTCGAGCTTGGGCCAGGTTCCCACCTCAAGCTCAGACCTAGCTTACCTAAGGTCAAAGGACTTTTACACACATTATTGGAGGTCTTCAATGAAGCTAACCCTAAGGTCTTATGATCCATTGGTTAGCATTGCTCTTTGATAGACCATCTCTCATTTGGGCCCCTTTATCATTGGCCCCGTGTTGAGATAGATCTATAAGCACATATCTATATCTTAACACTTGTTCCCATTTATTCTCCCACATTAAGTGATCAATTTAATATGAGAAAATCATTTGGGTTGGTTAGATATTAGATTTTATGACATTACCTCTCTCTTGAAATCATAGTCGTCCTCGACTATGAGGTAGAAGAGATAAAGCCTTAGTCAGTAGTGAATCTTACTTAGCGGGTAGAGGATCCCTTTTTACTCTACGACATCTTTCCAAGATGGATGACTAATCCATTTGGTGCTTGGGAGACATAGCTACCGCAAGCATGTGTGCTCTTTAGTGCATGTCATTCTCCCAAAGTAGAGTGACAAATTCTACTTGGTGTTTGAGAGACGTCGTCATCACAAACATGATTCTAAGCATGCATACTAGTTAAATTTGTGCACAATTAAAAAGAGGACTAGTCTTATAAGACAAAAACATGAGTCATTTAAAAGAAATTTGTACATTTTCTTACTCTAATGTAGCATTGTAAGCATTGACAAGGTTCATACTATCCTTAAGCTATACTCCTTGCATCCATCTAGCATCTTGAAAAAGATAATTTTTGAACTTAATAAGATACCGTCGGATAATCTACCATGTCGTAGTACCTTGTCTTCATGCCGAACGAAAACTTCGGGTTGTAGCACCTCTTCTTGGTCTTCAACTTCGGGAGGGTCTTCAATTATTGGTTCTTTTGGTGGCTCTCCTTTGTAGGGCTTAAGTAGGCTTACATGAAAGGCATTGTGTATGAGCCAATGGTTGGGCAACTTGAGTTGATAAGCCGTCTCATTGATGGGCTTCAAGATTTGGAAAGGACCATAGTATCTTTTTGCTAGTTTAGCATAATACTTTTGATGGCCCGTAGGATTTTTGCCCGTCGTTTGCCTTAATCGAGCCTTAGGAAACTTGAGTAAGACCCAATCATTTTCTTTGAACATTAAGGCTCTTCTGTGCTTATCAGCAGCAGCTTTTTGCCTTTGTTGAGAGATAGATATAGCCTCCCTAATCTTTTGAAAAGATTCTTGTAAGTCACGGCTATACTCATCGGCGGCGAAGATCTGCCCATGTACTTTGAGTAGCAAGGGACTTTTAGGTCTCCCCTCAATGATCTCAAAAAGTGCTTTTCCCGTAGAAGTATGTACAGTATTATTGTAAGCATACTCTACAAGAGGTAAGTACTTTTCCCATTGTGAGCGTTGATCTACTTCGGTAACATACGTCTTGAGTAGATCGAGTATCGTAAGATTGGCTATCTCACTTTGGCCATCTGTTTGTGGGTGATAGGCCGAAGAGAAATTCAATCTTGTTCCTAGGTTTTCAAAGAGACCTTTCCAGAAATTACTAGTCATTCTAGGATCTCTATCTGACACGATGGATGTGGGTAATCGATGGTGCTTGAAAATCTAAGATATGAAGAGAGTTGCCATTTGGTGTGCCTTAATAGTCTTTTTGACAGGAATAAAATGTGCTTGCTTGCTAAACCTGTCGAATATTGTCCATATTCCTGTATTCCCATGGATAGACTTGGGTAATCCAAAGATGAAATCCATGGATATACTCTCCCATGGTGAATTTGGAATAGGCAATGGCTGGAGTAATCCAGTTTGCTTCCCTCTATCATACTTGGTCTTTTGGCATACTACACATTTTGATACATACTCTTGTATGTCCACTTTCATGGTAGGCCAATAGAAGTACGTCTCTACTCCTCGGAGAGTAGGTTGAATACCCCTATGCCCCGCATATGGAGGAGCATGGGATTCATACATAACTTTCTCACGAAGGGAATGGGTAACATATAGCCTATTGCCATGGAGAAGATAACTATCATGCAAGGTGAATGGTTCCTCTTTCTTCCCCAAAGCAAGGGCTGACATTATGTCCCTAAAGTCAGGGTCAGTAGCATACTCATCTATCATAGAGGATAGATCATTGTGAGTAGCTATAGACACCACATTAACTTTTGGTCGTCGTGAAAGTGCATCGGCAACTTGATTGTGCTTACCAGCTATGTGAGCAATATGGAAATTAAATTGCAATAGAAAATTTGCCCACCTCATTTGTTTGTCGGAAAGCTTGGTTTGCGTCATGAAATACTTGAGACTTTGGTGGTCGGTTCGTAGGATAAATAGAGTCCCCAATAGGTAGTGTTTCCATGTGCCTAGGGCACGTAGAACAGCTAAAAGCTCTTTTTCATAAATTCCCAAGACTCGTTCATCAATATTGAGCCTTCGGCTCTCATATTCTATGGCATGCCCTTCTTGAAGCAAAACTGCTCCAAGGCAATCACCACAAGCATCACATTGGACCTCAAATGGCTTTGAGAGATCCGGAAGCACGAGGACTGGTTGGGAAATAAGCTTCTCTTTGAGATTTTCAAAAGCATTTTGCTCCTTAGTAGTCCATACAAACTTAACGTTCTTCTTAGTTAAGTCGTGTAGTGGTCCTGCTACTTGAGAGAATTTTTCTATGAAGCGTCTATAGTATGCAAACATACCAACAAAGCTTCTTAGCTCATGTAGATTTCTTGGGTTAGGCCATGCTTTTATTACCTCTAACTTTGATGGATCCATTTGGATACCATATTTACAGATAATATGACCTAGGTATGAATCTCTTGAAGGAATAATTCGCTTTTCTTTTGGTTGAGATAAAGCTTGTTCTCCCTCAATGCTTGAAAAATTACTTGGAGATGTTGCTTATGTTCCTCCAAAGACTTGGAGTAGATGATGATATCAACAAAGAACACTCTTGTGAATTTGCGATATTTACTAAAAGTTTTCTCCATCAAACGATTGAACATAGTTGGTGCATTAGTCAAGCCAAAAGGCATGACTAGATATTCATAAAGACCAAACGTTGTGCGAAACGCGGTCTTTAGGATATCTTCATCCACTATCCTTATTTGATGATAGCCACTCTTAAGGTCATTCCTACTGAAGTAGGTATAGCCTTGTAGCTTGTCAAACAGATCTTCTACCCGAGGTACGGGAAATCTATTTTTGATAGTGATTTGGTTTAGTGCTCGATAGTCTACACACATACGGTATGTACCATCTTTCTTTTGCACTAAAAGGACTGGAGAACAAAAGGGAGAGGAACTAGGCCTCACCATCCCTTTGTCTACCAGTTCTTGTACTTGCCTCATGATCTCCTCTTGTTGAGCTTGTGAGACTCGATAAGGAGGCTTGTTAGGTGGTGAGGTTCCAGGAAGGAGCTCAATACGATGGTCATCATCCCCTAGTTTTCAAGGTAAGTCCACAGGGATATCATCGATGAACACATCTTGGAATCCTTTTAGAAAATTAGACAAGTCTAACTCTTCTTGATTCCCATTATTTACATTTGATGAAACATTAGTATCTTTTAGAGACTCTTTGACAAAAATCATGTACGCAGAAACTGAGCTCTTCATTGACTTATCAAAATCAAGAGGATTTACAAGTGGAATACTGCGACCACGCTCACTAGCATCTATATACATGTTCTTTCCCTGGTAGGTGAAGTAGATTCTCCTTTCTGGGAACTTCATGTTGGCAACCATGCGATCAAACCATGGTGCCCCTAGGATAACATCCTCATGTTGGAGAGGAGAGATGAAGAAGTCTTCTTTGTCGACATAGCTTTGGACATGAAGCCTCAACTTCCCAATCAAGGGAGTAACGGAGGCTTGTTGTCCCTTGAAAGCTGCATCAGCCACTACTATATCTCCCATCTCAAAAGCTTGAATGCCCAACTTGGTGGCCAACTCCATTGATATGAAGTTGAGAGTAGAGCCAGGGTCAAACAAGATGAAGTCATCATGCTCTCTTACTTTTCCCCAAGCATAGGAGAGTGATGATCCTTTGCAATGAGCATCCTCTTTTGGAGCTTCGATGGTGGAAGCCCTAGGAGTCTCATTGCGAGTATTCTTCTTGGGGCAAGAACGATAGCCATGTCCTTGCTCCCCACACTTGAAACACTTATGGTCCTTGCGAAAAGCTTCAAGCTCTTCAGGAGAGAGTTTGTTTTTCCCTTTGTAAACTCCCTTCTCCTTGGACCGATTGTTGTTTTTGTTGTTGTTGGAAGTGACTTGGGAATTATTTTGAGCATTGGTTTTCCCCTTTGCATCATTTTTGTCTTTGTTTTCCATGGGCTTGACATTACGTCTAGCCCCTTGATGGAAATTGATGCGTGAAGCAACCGTGGTGTGATGGATTACTTCGGTAATAGTAGCAGACCGTTGAGAGTTGATGTATTCAGCCATCTCTTCAGGTAATCCCGCACAGAATTGTTGCCTTTTCTCGGCAAAATCTATCTTTTGAAAGACAGTAGCCTTGAGATGTAAATCCCAAAACTTGTCTACATATTTGTGGATAGACTCATGGGAGAGGAGCTTCAAGCTACGCCATTCGGTAAGCACTTTGTCCTTTGCATCGCTTGCAAGGAATTGCTTCATGATGGAAACTCGTAGAGTTTTCCATGTCTTTGGGGCTTCACCATTTCCACGAAGGCTAGCCCACCATTGACGAGCTGATTTTTGGAAGTGCATACCTACATGGCGTAGCTTGGAGGACTTTGTGAAGCCCTCATCTCCAAAGGCCGCATCAAATTGTTGGATGAAGTCCAACACTTTGTGGGTAGCACCGAAGGTGCCATCATAGGTGAGAAAAGAGATACTCTTTCCTCCCTCCTTGAATTCTTTTAGCTTTTGTGACCTTCGCCATGCAGGAAATGATTTGCGATGTCGTCCCCTCTTGTATTCTCTAGGAGAATAGCCATAACTTTCGTCAGAAGAGGAGGAAGGTGAAGAAGAAGGAGAAGAGGGTGACCTCTTCCTAGCCCTTTTCTTCCTTTGTTTCCTCTCTTGCCTTTCAGAGTGATGAGGAGAAGGACTATGTGTTGATCTTTTCCTCTTGGAAGGAGTAGGCGATCGCCTAGACCGCCGTCTTCGTGGAGCCACATCTTCAGAGGAACTTAGACTTTCATTGCTTTCTTTCTCTTTGGATTCCTCCTCTCGAATGGGAGAGAGTCTTCTTTTGGGGGTCTCTTCAAGAGGCCTCCTAAGCTCTTTCTCCTCTTGGAGAGGAAGGGAAATTCCATAAGCACGAAGTTGTCGAGTAACTTCGGCTTGCAAAGCAGGGTTGACCATAGCTTGCTCCAACCTAGTGACAAGATAATTCACAAACATGGGAGAATCATCATTAGCACCTTCATGTGCAAAATCAAAGCTATCAATGTTCATTCTACTCTCTTGATTATTGTCAACCATGTTAACAAAATTTATGTATGTACTTAGTGTATGCTTTGGCAATTCAAAACCTTAGTTGCCACTCCTCTTAGCCTTTGAAAATCGGCTCTTAAGTATCTACACCCATGGCTCGAAGTGGTTAATTATAGAGAGTAGAGGAGTAGGTCTATCATAGTAGAGTTGCCAAGGGCTAGCTCCTTTCGGACTTCTTATGGCTCAATAATGGTAAAGCCGCAGGCAAGTCTAAAAAGACTCCATTATTAAGTCCAATGCTCCCGAGGTGTGCACCTTCCCCCACATAGTGGGCTTAACAAAACCGATAATAGATCCCAGTTTCACTTACCCTATTATAATTAACAACATCAACCATTTATAGGCTACTTAAGGACCTCTCTTCTTAAGCAAGAAAAGAGAAACCAAATGCTCTGATACCAATGTAATGGAATTGGCCTATTTAACTTGAGAGTAGCGGAAATTAATGAGAGTACTTTTGAGAAATAACTTTGCGAGCATAATGGGTGAACATAATTGAAGATAGCATCATAATCATAGCAATTAGTTAACTTGGCATAAAAAAATACTTTTGCAAGAGAGAGAATTTAGAGAACATGACAACAGTTGAGGACCGGATTTATGTGGAGCCGGTCCCCCCTCCAATAGGCATTTGTATTATGATTTCTCCCATGAAGAGAGACTTGTTACAATACATTCTTTGGGTTCCTTGTGACCTAGGTGATGCAATGAAGATGGAAAGCTTCATGCATCACAATCATAACATAACATAAACGTGAAGAAAGCTTTAACTATACCAAGCCTCAGTCCCAAGACCTCAAACACCTTCGAAGGTGGAGAGAGCTAGCAGGGAATGAGGGTAGGGAAGAGGAAGAAGAAACATTTCGTAGGAGAAAGAATTAGTTCCTCACTTATCATACTCTTGTTTCTAGCATACATAATAGCATAGTAATGAAGAAGAAGGAGATGGCAAGCTTAAGCATTGAAGCATGGCTCTTGTTTGGATTTGCACTCCATAGCCCAGAATGTTGGTGTAGACTCTCAACCTCTACTTGCTTGGATAAGGAGAGGGATCTCTTGCACTTTGCATATTACACAATGAGAGTGCTTGTGAGTGTGTGTGGGTGAGTATACCCCTCAAGCAAGCCCCCTCCTTGCTAGGTCGACCACCCCTTCTAGCTCATAATTGAAGCTCATTGGCTCTTGCCAACCCTAGCCAATCATAAGATTGGGCCATTTCTAGCATTAGGTGTAGGCTTGGGACAAGTGTCCCCCTTTCCCCTTTGAGAGAGAGAGGACTTGATAAATGCAAAAACAATTAGATAATTCAAGTAATTTATCATTGGACCCCTTTGAAGCCTAGCCAATAGGCTTCAAGCAACACATGAAGGTAACATGGGTAGGGACCTGACATGTGTCTTTGCTGCCTCTTCAAGCTGGGGCTTCCCTTGTGAGTG
This sequence comes from Adiantum capillus-veneris, assembly GCF_014529385.1. Classification (NCBI taxonomy): domain Eukaryota; kingdom Viridiplantae; phylum Streptophyta; class Polypodiopsida; order Polypodiales; family Pteridaceae; genus Adiantum; species Adiantum capillus-veneris. The sequence continues at coordinate 107,373,877 of NC_140955.1, read as the reverse complement.
TGACTGTGTGTTCTCTCTCTAATCCCTAGGAAAAGGGCTCGCCCCCCCTCTTGTAGGGATGACTTTAGGAGCTCAAGCACCTTAGTCATCAAGCATGACAAAGCACTTGGACTAGGGGGTATTCCCATAAGCATCTCAGGCAAGCATGTCAAGGCACCTCAAGCACCTTAATCAAGCGGCAAGTCAAGCACCTCAAGCATGGAGCAAGTCAAGCACCTCAAGCACCTTAATGAAGCACCTCAAGCATGACAATCACCTCAAGCACGATAAGCACCTCAAGCAGGACAAGAACCTCGAGCTTGGGCCGGGTTCCCACCTCAAGCTCAGACCTAGCTTACCTAAGGTCAAAGGACTTTTACACACATTATTGGAGGTCTTCAATGAATCTAACCCTAAGGTCTTATGCTCCATTGGTTAGCATTGCTCTTTGATAGACCATCTCGCATTTGGGCCCCTTTATCATTGGCCCCGTGTTGAGATAGATCTATAAGCACATATCTATATCTTAACACTTGTTCCCGTTTATTCTCCCACATTAAGTGATCAATTTAATATGAGAAAATTATTTGGGTTGGTTAGATATTAGATTTTATGACAATGGAGGTTGCCTGCATTAGCAACCAGGTTCATGACACGACGCAGATGTTATGTCTTCTCCAGATTTGTTTGAAGAGTGATGCACGAGTTTGGTCCAAAGCATTTGAAGAGGAGTTGTGTGTGGCTGATCCACCTGTAAGATTGAGTTGGGACAATCTAAGGCATGGATTGGAAGTGGAGTTTGTGAAGACAGAAGATCCTAAAAAAGTGTGGCAAGAAGTACAAGGTTTTGTGCAAGAGGAAGGTGATCCAGTAGATGTGTACATACATAAGTTGTCATTGGCATGGGAGCGGATGTGCAAGGCCTTAGCACCACAAGTATCCCCACCTGACATGATGAAGAAGGACATATTCTTGGCTGGTCTTTGGGAGAATATACATTAGAGACTGGAGCTAAAGAAGCCTAGAACATATGAAGATGCATTGGAGGTGGCAAGGAAAGAGTGGAAGGAGCTGAGGAAAATGAGCCAGCTAGGGATGGAGTATTCGCCCAGGAGGTCTGAGTTTCAGCCTATGGACTCTTTACAAGGTCGCATGCGAGGGGTTAATCATGAACCAGTGGTTTCTATTACTCCTCAAGTTATGCCAGTGGTGGTCACTACAACAGTACAAGATGATGGTGTAAGGCAAGACATGAGGCAAGTGGTAGATTTAATGAAGAATCTTAGCCTCAACATGCTAGGTAATGTGGGAAATAATCGAGGTCGGGGGAGGTTTGCAAATCTGCCAAGAGGTGAAGAAAGACCCAAGAATGGTGTTGGACAAAGAAATGGTAGAGTCTGGCCATGAAGGCGAGGATGTCAAGGCCAAGAGGAAAAGGAGGGCTCGTTGCAAGTTTCATGTTTCAGATTTTCCACTAGGGGATGGGCAATTAAGCTATGACTTGAAGGAGGATCTGGCAAGCAGGAAGGCAGCTGTTACTTTTGGGAGCTTATAGAGATGGTGCCTAAGCTAATGTGACAGTGGAAGAGGATGGTTAACCCAATGGAGAAAGAGCCAGAGAGAGGTTCAGTAAAGGTGCTGGCAATGGATGAGCTACTAGAAATTTTCCCAATAGTAGATGTGAGGCACAAAAGAAAAAATATGGGACAAGCTTATGTGGATGGTGGAGCCCAAATATGTGTCATAACACACTCATGGGTTGAGAAGATGGGTCTTACAGTGACTAGGGTTTCAGGCTTCCGGATGGTTGATTTTCATGTGATGCCAGCGGGGCTAGGAGAATATCCTAATATACTAGGCAGACTATGGTTACGTGGAGTGGGAGCTATTCAAGATTGGAGACATGGTACGATTAGCCTCTATGGAAAGATAGGTGCCAAGAATCTATATAACATGGACACAAGGAAAGTATTGGAAGAGCTTTATGAAGATGAGGATGAGTCTAGTGATGAATACTATTCCATAGTGACTGATGAGGACAGTGATAGTACTACCAGCAGTGATGAGGATGTTGATGTTGCATTGCTTTTGATGGACAAAGAAATCCATGAGTCTGGTTTAGTCGTATTTGCAAATGAGTTTGAAGATGAAAGTGAAGGGCCTTATGAAGTGATTGAAGGGCTGATGCAAACCAAGGTTGAATTGTCAAAGAAGCAGGAATTGATGACACAAATGATCAGTGGAGACCTCTCAATTATGGAGAACGAGATATATTTGCACATGCTGGCTAGTTTTTTTGATTTTTTCATTACTTCATATGAAAAGATTAGAGGGTTCAAAGGAGAAGAGATGCACATAGAGCTGAAAGAAGGTGCTAAGCCAGTGTGACAAAGGCTAAGAAGGATGGGTCAAGAGCAAATGGAAGCCTTGAGGGAAGAGGTGGACAAGTTATTGAAGGCAGCGTTCATAGTCCTTGTGGAGACCACAGAATGGGTGAGTCCAATAGTAGTTAGTCCAAAGAAGGATGGAAAGTGGAGGATTTGTGTATATTTTAAACCCTTAAATGCAGCCACTAAGAAGAACCCATATCCTCTTCCATTCATCAATCAGATCTTGGATTCAGTTGGCAGGTTATGAGAGGTATAGTGTGTGTGATGGTTTTTTAGGCTGTTTGCAATTGAAGATTGCTCTTAAAGACCGAACAAAGGCAACCTTCATTACACCATGGGGCTGTTATTGCTACACGGTATTTCCATTTGGGTTGTCAAATGGACCATGTTTCTATCAAGAGAGGGCAAATTGGGTATTGACACCATTCATTGATAGTTCTGTTAAAGATTTTATGGATGACTTCTGTGTCTACAGCAGTAGGGCTGAACACCATGAGAAGCTGCAGATGGTATTGGATCAATATGGTGAATGGGGAGGACAACTAAATCCAAAGAAATGTCATCTACTAGCACAGCCAAGGTTGAAGTTATTGGACCACATGGTGTCAGAAAATGGCATTGAGGCTGATCTAGACAAGGTTAAGTCTATTATTCTTCTTCGTTCACCTACGAGTACAAAGCAATTGGCAACCTTTATATACAAAGTAAAGTACATGGCACGGTTTATTCCATTGTCTTCATAGCTCCTTTATCCATTACAACAAATGGCAAACCATGACCCATTGCAATGGGATGACAAGTGTGAAGAAGTGTTTCAAGAGGTGAAAGAGGTGTTAGGGGAGTGATCAGCCATGCAGGCTCCTGATTGGGAGCAAGCATTTTATGTAAATCCATCAGTAGGGGATGATGCCATTGGAGCCATGCTATTGCAAAATGGGAAGGGCAGCCATTATATGAGGCCAGTGTATTGTGCAAGCTGAGTGAAGTTGGTAGCAAAGAGAAAACTCTCGGAAGTAGAGCTAGTGATGGCCAGTGTAATATTTGCTTATCGACGATTTTGTCATTACTTGCTACCACGACCGTTTGTTTTCTTGACAAGTTATGTTTTTTTGCCATAGTTAATTAATGGCACTAACATGTCAAATGTGGCCAAAAAGTGGGTAATTGAGCTATAAGAGTTTGAGTTCTCTTTTCTAGTGGAAGAAAGTACAAGAGCTACCCTAGCCGATTTGTTGACATACAAGGAGAATCCCCTTATTGTTAAGGAAGAGGCGGTGAGAAAGGTACTCGAAGAAGTTCCACAGATCAGAAATGCACATGTTTTGTTCTTTGATGGCTTATACAGGAAGAGCCATGATGCGGCTTCAGAGGGTATAGCACTTTACGATCCAGAGGGGAAGCTAGTATGCAAGAGAGGGCTCAAATTGGATGCGCATAGTAACAATGAGGCTGAATATGCTACATTGGAAGCCGTATTACACATTTATTTGAAGCATGGGATTTGAAGGTTGAGCATAAAAGGTGATGCCTTGTTAGTTGTGAAGCAAGGGTTGGGTGTGTGGAAGAGCAAGAACACCTCATTGAAGGAAATGTGTTTCAGAATTAAAGGCCTATTAAAAAATTTTGAAGCATGGAGCATCAAACGCATTGAACGTGCTCTAAATGGAGAGGCATATGAAGCAGCTCAAAGCATGATTGGGGATCTATTTGTGTTGAGGACCAATTTACCTCTTTATCATGGCCGAGAAATTTTGGCTCAAGAAGAGGAGTGTTTGCTAACAGGAATCATTTTGAAGGACATTCAGAAGTCTAAGAATTATGGTTTTGTACGTAGAGCATCTAGCTACAAACTGATTGGTGATGTCTTCAACATGAAAGGGGTTGATCTTGTGTTTAGATGTGTACCTTGGCGGGAGGAGCTTTATAGAGTGTTGGAAGAGAATCATGAAGGCGCATGTGGCGGACATTTTTCTCTAAAGATCACCTTGCATAAGATCTTGCAAGAGGGGTATGTATGGCCTAGTTTGCACAAGGATGTTCACCATTGGTGTAGGTCTTGCAATATGTGTCAAGCATCTGGGAAGGGAGTGTTGAATCCAGAGCTACAAAAAACCATTATGGCATTTGATGTGTTTCAAAAGTGGGGGATTGATGCAATAGGCCCGTTACCTATCACAAGCAGGGGCAAAAGCTATATTTTGATTGCACTGGACTATCTCTCTAGATGGGCCAAGGCTATAGCAGTAAAACAAACCGCTGCAAAGGATGTGTCTAAATTTGTGTACGATGAAATATGTTGCAAGTTTGGAGTGCCACTAGAGCTACTTTCGGACAAGGGGCCAGGATTTAGAGCTAAACTACTAGACTTCTTATGCGTGAAGATGAAGATTAGGCACCAGCATACCACTCCTTATTACCCGCAGTGTAATGGCTTAAATGAAAGATTCAATGGTGAGTTGGTACAAAATCTTTCAAAAGTGACAAAGCACCAAGGAAAGAATTGGGATTTGGAATTGCCTAGTGTATTATGGGCTTACCATACTTCGATGAAGACAGGCACATGGTTTACTCCATTTCATTTGGTATATGGAAAGGAAGCACTATTGCGTGTGGAAGTAGAGTTGCCTGTGGTCAAGATGCTAGAGAAGCTGCTTGGGCCGCCTAGTGATGCATTCAAAGAGAGGCTCTTACAGTTACAACAGGTTCAGCTGGATAGGATGAGTGCATTGGAACATTATGGGCAGATTCAGGATAAGGCTTTCGCAAAGATAAATGAAAAGTTCAAAAGTAAAAGTATCAAGAAGCATGAATTGGTTTTGCGCTACAACAGTAAGCTAGAAAACACCTTCCAAAAGAAGTTTCAAATTAAATGGGAAGGCCCTTTCAAGGTAGTGGAGGGTTTTTCGAATGGTACATATCAGCTGGCTAACTTGGATGGGATTCTACATAAGTCAAGGGTAAATGGATTGCATATTAAATTATATCATGCCAGGTTAATGATGGTGGAGCAAGATGAGCTGTATGTGGAGCAATTAAAGTTGATGAGGGATGAGGAGACTTTGTGACGCGACGAGTCTCATATCTTTTTTTGTTGTTGTGTTGATCATGAATGATCTAGCAGGCTAGGGGATGGGAAAACTATGGTAGGAGTTTTTTGGAGCAAGGGATTGTGCATATATATATATATAAACATGCATGGTCCATAAAATAAATAATTTCCCATTCTTCAGAACCAGGTGGTTATGTGGGGCCCACATGTGTACAAGTAGGGCAGGATGTACATAGTGCATCCATTTTCATTATCACGAGTATCAGTGTGTTTTTCTATAATAAGAGGAGCTTGTGGTGCTTAAACCTCTCGAGGAAGCTATCGGCGGGCCCATGCCATGAGGTAAGCAGGTGTGTTAGATGGCATCGAGTGGCGTTAGGAGGTCAAATGGGATCAATTCTTGCACGTGAGTAAGTGAAGACACAGTGGGTTTGTTTTTTTGTGATGAATTATGCAAAAAGGTTATCATGAGAATTGTATTTGGGGGCCACTCACGTGATTGTGAGATGCATTATTGGAAAAAGTTGAGTGCCAGGTGTGCGGATGGATGCAGCAGGGTGACAACTATGCACTGTGAGGCCACTTTTTGTCATGTTCGGGGTCTGTTTGAGGTCAACTAAAAGGCCAAAGGTGCCCAAGTAATAAAGCTAAGTGTGGGAACTGAAAAACCAGAGAGAAAGAATATAAAAAACTTGGAGAAGAAGAGCAATACCCGCAGCTCACTTTTTGCTCATTTGGGAGCATTTTTTGGCCCTAAACAGCACTATGACATTGTAGGGTGGGGTTTTTGGCCGTTCCGAATGCAATGGAACTGTCCATTTTTCCAAATTACTCACAAATTTTCTTTTGTTTTCCTGTGTAATCTTCTCCGATGAGTGAAGACTCTACTTAACTTTGTGGTTGTATATGGTGTATTTCCTCAATATTGTGTAAACTATATGCCCCATTGGTGTTGGGCTGAGCTTCATGAGTCTAAAGAACAGCAGTTTTCCTCCTTTGAGCTGAATTGATAGTGTGTGTGTGAGTGTGTATGTGTGAGTGTTGAGTGGGCAAGTGGAAAATCTCTCTCTTCTCACTCCATCTGTGTGTTTCATGTCTCGGCCAAGCGAATGTGTGTAAGCCAAGTGGTGCCCCATAATGTGTGTGTGTGTGTGTGTGTTATTTCAAAAGTGTGTGTCGTCTTATCGTAGAGGCTTTGTGTGTGTTTCCAACCCGCTCACAACGTGATGAAGCGAGTTGCAATAATTTTGCTTTCTAGATCATTTGTTGCACAGTAGTGTCTCTCATTGAGTTTGTTTCTTTGTCAATTATATCAAGAGCTCAACCATGGTCATAAAATATATTTTAATATCTCTTGATACATTTTCTAGGGTATTCATGTTTATTTTGACTTTTCTAGTTGTCTATGCAATAAAGTTTTTTGTCAAAAGACTTGAATTCTCTAAGTACAAACTATTATGTTCATAGAGTATAGATTTTTTGGTGTAATAATGCCAATTTTATGCATTGATTCTCTCTTTTGTAAAAGGATCTATGGCAGAGGGGGGTGTTGGGGGGGGGGGGGGGGGGGGGGGGGGGAAGAGAGAGAGGATGATCCACACAAAGAAAGACAGAAAACCATACACACTACTAAGATGTAAGATGAACTAAAGTATCTCTATGCATTCTTGCTGGACTTGAGCACCTGGGACGTTTTGTAGTATATGCTTTTTTTGCCATGATTAATGTGGAGTATTTAGCATATATTACACAAGGGTCTACTCCCTTTGTGGTAGTTAAAACATAGTTTAGCTTTTTTGTGCATTGTCACATGTGATGTTTAATGGTACAATTATGGAAAGCACTACTACCAATTTCATCATTGAGATTGAATCTGATGGAACTAAGCCCATTCCTCCAAGGATTTCAAGCATTCAAGCAGCAAAGAGAATTCCTTGTGCTATAGGATCCTCTTTTGCTGATCCGGTGGTACATGATGGGATTGAGAAACTCTTGGTAGAAATGCAGGAGTTCTTTGCCCATAGTGAGTGTAGGTAGTTGGAAATTGAAAGGCACTTAGAGGCTTTGTTGGAAGACTCAACAAGCCAATGACCAGTAATTGTAGAACTTTGGAATGAGGTGTGTTTATGTACATTTTCAACAATGGAATGACTCAGATTGAGGAGAACCAGTTTAACATGTTGATATTCCTAGAGCAACAACATTTTGAATTGATATACAAAACTCATACTTGACTGGTAGGGAATGCTAGATTGATGCACTTAAGGAGCAAGTTAGTGTTGTAGAAGGAGAGGTGACAAGGCTCAAAGTCCACTTGAACCTAATTAATGCACTTATGACAGATATGGCTTGAGATTCTAATGCCCATGCCATATTATAAGTGCCTTCAATCTTGGCTATAGTCTATAATTCAAGCACCTGCTTTTGTGTGATCATTTTATTAAATACCCTTATGTATTAAAGCATGTGTTGCATTGAACTTTGTTGGTAGAGTAATGTAATGAGCGTGTTCTTTTGTTTGGTTGTATAGTTGTGTTGCTTTGTGTGCATGACATAAAGGTGTAGAGTTTACTTTGATTAGTATTTGAGATCTTGGTTTATATGATGTTTTCATTAAAACAATATGAAGTACTACCTTTGTGTCTTGAGACATGTAAGGAATCCTGTCATTTAAAAGAGGCCTCAAGTACTCTATTTGTGTTTCGTCATGACCATTGTAGACAACTTTAGACAAGGGTAATGCACGTTATATCACTTTCACTAAGTTTGTGGGTGCATTGATGCATATGTATTTGGTTGAAGTTTGTCTCATGTTTTGAACTAGAGTAGTTCCTCCTATGGAATGCTTTTCGGAAATCATGGAGCAATCCATTGAAAATTATGATGTGCATCCATAAGGCGTGTATGATGTAAACCCTTTGGATTAATCAAATGAATGGTGGACGATAGAGTTTGTGGGATTTCATTTGCAAGAAGGGTGGTCAATGTATCGTAGTATTCCAAAATTTGGCTATTGTTACACTTATTATGTTCCTCCAACTGCGACTCCACCAAGACATCCTTTGTATGATACTGGTTAGCCACTACCTATTTCATTTGTTTTCACTCTACAAGAGACTAACTCATTGCTAACATTAAGTTATCAATGTCGTTGCCGAGTGTCAACATATGCATTTCTAAAACTAGAGAGAGACACAATTTCTTTAAAAATCAAGTTTCAAATATTGACGCGTATAGTGATGCATATTTTGATGCTTATACCGGCACATATTTTGATGTATATACCGATGCGTATACCGATGCTCAAACCAATGCATATACTGATGCCCACCTATAAAATGGAACCTACGGGTTCATTTCTACATTTTTTTCCCATTTTTTTCTTCTTCTCCTTACTCCTCTCTTGGGTTTCTACTTCTAAACTATAGATCTACCACATTGGGCCTCACTCGACTTTGGATTTCCACTCACACACCCTCATGCAATGAAAAGGTATGTTTTTTTTGGGGGGGTTATGCTATATTGATTGTGTATTTGTGTGTGTGTAACATAGTGTGTGTGTGTGTGTGTGTGTGTGTGTGTGTGTGTGTGTGTGTGTGTGTGTGTGTGTGTGTGTGTGTGTGTGTGTGTGTGTGTGTGTGTGTGTGTGTGTGTGTGTGTGTGTGTGTGTGTGTGTGTGTGTGTGTGTGTGTGTGTGTGTGTGTTTCCTTATAGGTTTTTCTTCAATCCCCCAAGCTCTTTGTACTCACACTGGCCAAATGTGAATTCTGTTTCTCTTTTTTTTTCTGCAAGTTGTGAAGTGGTTCAAGGTTATTACTGGTGATCCCAATGCAACTATGCAAAAAGATAGGAGTGGACTAATTCAAGTGAACTCTATGCGGGTGTGGATGGACAATTCGGATACATTTGTACTTTTGCAACATTGTAAAGAGGTTTTGTTTATCATAGATCCACTATGGAATGAAAAATATGAAGAAAATTTGACTAAATTGTGCTGGCTCTTTGTTGTCCAAGTTACTCCACAGAGTAAACAATTTTGTGAAGGACTGGAGGTTGAGAATAAAGAGACACATGAACAGTGTGCTCGAATTGTGAATGATTGGGATGAGGATATGGAGCTTGAATTCAATGCTCTTGGTAAGTAGATTCCTGAACCTGAAGCTGAGCGATCAGATACTGAGATAGATGTAAAGATGGATGCGACAGTGGAATTTGACAATGAAGATGTAGAAGTTCAGATAGAGATAGATGTCTTTGGTGCATCAGCTCTCATAAAAGATGAGAGACTTAATAGATAATTTTTGTTAAGAACTGTCTTGTAATGTCTACTTTTGATTAATGTATTTTAATTACTCTCCAATATTGAAGAGATAGTGATTTGTGTTTCTTAAGCTAGTTATTTATGATTAAATGAACTAACGTACTGAATATATATTTTCATATTAGTTTTTGCAGCCATGGAAAATGACAAGGAGCCATAATCTCCAAGATTTAGTTTTCCAGTTATTCCAGCCGACATGTCACTTGAATAAATGGCTACATTGTCACAGTTTTCCCCTCAGTAGACCGTATATGCACAACAATTTTGGAGCACTGGTCCTTTCCAACCAGATACTCCGACCCCTCAGATTAGCATTCCATTCACAAAGACCAGTGGTTCCACACCTTTGACGAGCATCCTAGTTACACCAATGGGTCAAAGCTACAACAGAGACTGCTCTCTCTTGTTCTTCTTTGAGACAACGTAGGTCTCGTCATTTAGGTGGTGGTGCTTGTTGCGGTAGTGGTGCTATCGATGCACCCACACTATTGAGAGAGTATCCACCTTTCTCTTCAGTAGAGAGCACACCGCTTACCACACCACATACACCTTGAGGATCACATGAGTTTGATCATATCAAGGTGTAGAAGGCCATGATGGGCACCGATTATGGATGGGGCTGGAAAGTCCATGTGATGAGGGTTTTACACCTCTGTACGATGCAGTTTGAGCACTCTATGATGGAGCATTTAAATACTCAGGATTAGGAGAGGAATAATTACATCATTGATGCCATTCATAGAGAGTATAGGCTAGCAGATGGGTATAATCCAGTCTCCAATGATTGGATCCTAGGTGTGGCTATTGCAACAATGTCACATTGTTGATCAAAGGTAGAGACCAATACAAGAATAATAATCCAAAGCTGGCATGGTTGGATACATAGGATTAGACGAGGATCATGCGAGAGGCGAGGAGCATCTTGACGATAGGTTTCACTAGCAGAGAGATGCAGGTAGAATACGCCTCGAGTCTATAAGATCATCTCATCTTGGGAGTGGAGGCTACAAGACTCTTTGACATGAGTTTGTAAGTGACATACACTATTTAAATAGTGTATGTGCATGTGTTTTTTGATATATATCCTATGGTTAAGTGTTTCTACCAAATAGGATCTTGCCATGAAGCATCCTCCTACACATCAAGAAGAAAAATATGGATTCAAGCATTGGATTGTTGACTCTAATATGCCAGATTCACGATGAGGGAGAGGCCATCAACTAGAAGGAATTACCTTGACGACGAGTAAGGTTTATGTATATGTTTTCATTAAGTATAGTTCATGTATGGTTAATTATGATTATGATTTTGGTTCATATTTTGCTTCTGGTTACATCCATGGATACTCAATTTTGGTTTTGTTTATGATTATGAACATTTTTATGGTTGCAATTATGGTTTTGATCATCTCCATGGTTATGGAATTGTTGTTTGGTTATGGTTTTGGAGATTTGTTGTGATTATGGTTATTTTTTAGACTCTTGTGATGGTTATGGTTTTGAAATCATGTTATAGTTATGGTTATCATTTTGGAATCCGCTTAAGGTTATGGTTAGTATTTTGGAGTCATGTTATGGTCATAGTTATGGAATTTCTCTTTGGTTATGGTTTTAGAATCCTATTATGATTATGGTTTTGGAATCATGTTATGGTTATGGTTTTGGAATCCGCTTAAGGTTATGGTTATGGTTTTGGAGTCATGTTATGGTCATGGTTATGGAATTTCTCCTTGGTTATGATTTTGGAATCATGTTATGGTTACGGTTACTGTTACGGTTACAGTTACGGTTACGGTTATGGATACGGTTATGGTTTTAGAATCATGTTATGGTCATGGATACGAAATTTCTCTTTGGTTATGCTTTTGGAATCATGCTATGGTTATGGTTTCAAAAGCTTGTGATGGTTATGGGTATGGTTTTGGTATCATGTTATGGTCATGGTTATGGTTTGAGAATCTATAGGTTGTGGTTTGGGAATTTTGTTCTAATTATGGTTTGTAAATCTTGTTATGGTTATGATTTTGGAATCTTGCTATGGTTATGGTTTGCAAATCTTGTGATGGTTCTCCGGGGGTGCACTATGTAACCATGTTAATGTATAACGTGAATTCAAAAGAAGGGGTTTTGAAATGCAAAAATTTTAGGCAATTTAACAGAGACATTAAAATAAGTGGGGTTTATATTCAATTTTGGAAAAACTCTAAAATAAAGGGTCATTTTATTCATTCAGACATGTTAAAAGAGGGGTTTTTTTAATACCCCATGGACGCACGTTCTATAGGGGGCTACTGAACGGTGAACCCCTTGAGTGATGGTTATAGTTTGTGAATCTTGTTATGGTTATGGTTTGTGAATCTTTTCATGGTTATGGTTCTAAAATCTTGTCCTCACAATACTGCTCAACTTTTAGCCAACATATAGGTGGAGTGCGGTTGCCTTTGCACTCTTCCTGTTTAGTAGAGAGAACTGGTTTTGATGATGCAATACAAGCAGCACTAGCTTCTAATCCTCTTTGCTCATAAACAGTAGACAAGTTTTGGCATCAGTATAGGTGTTGATATGGATGGTTGTCTAGGTGTTGGTATATGTGTTGGTATATTTTAGCACATACATCAATGTTGTGTATACTAATGCATATTTTGATAGTACGTTACTAACACGTATACATGCCTATACCAATGCTTTGGAGTTTTATAAGCCATCATTTGCGCGATGTATTGTAGTGTTACTAATAGTTCTGACATTTTACGTGGAGTATACTATGTCAGTTATGGATTAGATACTTTATTGTTTTCAAGTCCATTGGTATTGCATTTGCACTTATTTGTTCTCAAAAAAGACATTGAATTTGTAAAAATTAGGTGTTTCCTTTCATTCTAGGTTTTTATATTTGTGTTAGAGGTGCTTTCGTAAAATGTAGCCATTACTTATGATTATTTATCCTACTATGTATACATAAATGAGTGAGCAGCACTAAAGTTTTTTTATAGATTAAAGCATTGCAATGGTATTGGTAGGAAAATGTTTTGCTATGCACCAATGCTTGAGTCACATACTTTGGTTGTGGTTCAATTGTCCGTGTGCTTTTCATTGTCATAGGAAGTTGATGTTAGATTATGAATGATTAATTATTTAAGGAAAAACCGCATAGAGATTACTTGGACGTCACCTTTGGTGGGTGGGGGGATTATATCAAGATTGTAGCATACTTCTTCTTAGCTATAGCTCAAGTCCTTAAAAGTTAAAATGGGTCCTTCTTTGGACGGGAGGTATAGGGATCATTGTCGTATTGACGGCCTAAGTTGACTAGAATATGGGTAGTTGGTTAGCTGGTTGCCTCTTTGTGAGGTTGGGTACCTTATTGATGTAATCTGATATCCCTCAAGGCTTGACACAAGCTTCAAGTCTCTCTGTATATTTATTTTGGAAAATACAATACATCCACTCACTATTGTAAGTTTGGGAAAAAACAATTTCACATGGGTTCTTACCCACAATTGTCTACAAATGCATCAGCCTACCTTTGAAGGGAAACATTCATTTTCAAGCACTCTCCATCTATGTCAAATTCATAAATTAATTGTAGAGTGAACACAAGACAAACTGATGGCACAAAAAGGAATGATCAACTTGTCACACCATCTCAAACTTTTTTGTGCCTCCCAAGCTCCTCATCCTCATTGAATTGATGAAGTTGCGGTGGTATGACTTGATGGAATGGTCATAGGCATGGCAAGATTCTTATTGAATCACAATAGATGTAGAAGTGCTAGACAAAGTTGAATGCCTCTATACAATCACTCGTTGTGTTCAAGCAAATTGCATTTGAGGTTATAATCGTGTCGCTTGAAAATTCAATATTGTCCCTTAGAAGGAATGAGAAGAGAAAATATTCAGCTTTGTGTGTGTGTGTGTGTGCGTGCGTGCGCGTGCACGTGCGCGTGCGTTTGCGTGTGCGTGTGCCGTGTAATGGAAATGGCCTAAGAACTTTGAGAATAACTAAATAAGGAGAATTAGAGTGAGCATTTTCATGAGACTACTTTGAGAACATAGAGGGTGAACTTGATTAGCGGTAGCAACTTAAACATACATTTAATTAACTTGGCATGAACAATAATTTTGCAAAAGAGAGAGTTAGAGAAGTTGACAAAAGTTGAGGACGGGATTTATGTGGAGCATATCCCCCCTCCAATATGCTTTTTTATTATAGATTCTCCCATCAAGAGAGACTTGGTACAATGCAATCTTTGTGTTCCTTGTGACCTAGGTGATGGAATTAAGATGGAAAGCTTCATGCATCACAAGCATAGCATAATCTTGTAAAAGCATTTACCATTCATTGCCTCAGTCCCAAGGCCTCAAACACCTTCAAAGGTGGAGAAAGCTAGTGGGGAATAAGGGTAGGGAAGAGGAAGAAGAAGTAACAAAGGAGAAAGAGATAGTTCCTTACTTATCATCACTCTTCTTGCATAGCATAGCATAATAGCATAATATTGATGAAGAAGATGGCAAGCTTAAGCATTGGAGCATGGATCTTGGTTGGATTTTCATTCCATTAGCCAAGAGTGTTGGTGTAGGCTCTCAACTTTTCAACAAGCTTGGAGAAGGAGATAGAGCTCTTGCACTTTGCACTTTACACAACGAGAGAGAGAGAGAGAGAGAGAGAGAGAGAGAGACAGTGGGAGATTATACCGTGAAAGCAAGCCCCCTAGTTGCTTGGGTCCACCCCTCTTTCTAGCTCATTCTTTTTTCTCATTGGCTCTCTCAAGCCTAGCCAATCACAAGCCTAGGTCAAGTCAAGTAGTAGATGTAGTCTTTGAACAAGTGTCCCCCTTTCCTCTTTGAGAGAGAGGGCTAGATAAATGCCTAAACAATTAATTTAACTAGATAAATCCTCATTGGACCTCTCTAAGGATCAACCAATAGTCTTTTGAACACTCCTCGACAAAAAACTAGTTGACATGTGTCCTTCTTGCCTCTTCAGTCGGGGTTGCCCTTTGGGAGAGAGAGAAGTCATCCAACCATCCCCCATACTTGCATGGCTCTCCCCCTTCTTTGTAGGCTTGCATATTGACTTTCAATCCCAAGATACTTGGTCCCCTACTTGCTTAAGCACCTAGTCATCAAGCATAGGGTTAGTAACAGTATGGCCTCTCTCTCTCTACCATCCCCCTAGCTTCAAGGGTTTTCCCCCTCCTTGTAGGGATTCACTTGGACCTTCAAACACATGCCTAGCATAAGTTTCACCTTAGCTATCAACCATCTCATGCACTTTTAATTATCAAGCACCTGAAGCACATGCCTAACTTTAACCTAAGGGCTAAGGACCTTTACACAAACCTTTGGAAGTCTTTAATGAAGCTAATCCTAAGATCAGTGTTGAGAGAGAGCCATAAGCACGTCTATGTTCTAACCCTTGTTCCTGTTTATTCTACCACATTGAATGATCAAATTAATATGAGAAAATCATTTGGGCTGGTTAGATATTAGATTTTATGACCTTACCTCTCTCTTGAAATCATAGTCGTCCTCGACTATGAGGTAGAAGAGATAAACCCTTAGTCATGAGTTGACATTTCTTAGCAGGTAGAAGATCCCTTTTTACCCTATGACATCATTCCAAGATGGATGACTAGTCCATTTGGTGCTTGGGTGATGTAGATGCCGCAAGCATGTCTGCTCTTTAGTCCATTTCATTCTCCCAAAGTAGAGTGACAAATTCTACTTGGTGTTTTAGAGATGTTGTCATCACAAACATGATTCTAAGCATGCATACTATTTAAATTTGTGCACAATAAAAACAGAGTTAGTCTTATAAGACAAAAAAATTGGTCATTTTAAAGAAACATGTACATTTTCTTACTCTAGTGTAGCATTGTAAGCATTGACAAGGTTCATACTCTCCTTGAGTTGTATTCCTTGCATCCATCTAGCATCTTCAAAAGGATAATTTTTGAACTTAATAAGATATTATCGGATAATCTTACCATGTCATAGCACCTTGTATTCATGCCAAAGGATAGCTTTGGGTTGTAGCACCTCTTCTTGGTCTTTGGTTTTTAGAGGGTCTTCAATAATTGGTTCCCTTGGTGGCTCTCCTTTGTAGGGCTTAAGTAGGCTTACATGAAAAGCATTGTGTATTAGCCAATGGTTGGAAAACTTGAGTTGATAAGCCATATCATTGATTGGCTTCAAGATTTGAAAAGGACCATAGTTTCTTTTTACTAGTTTAGCATAATACTTTTGATGGCCCGTAGGATTTTTGCCCATCGTTTGCCTCAATCGAGCCTTGATAGGAAACTTAAGTAAGAGCCAATCATTTTCTTTGAATGTTAAGGCCCTTCTATGCTTGTCAGCAGCATCTTTTTTCCTTTATTGAGAGATGTATATAGCCTCCCTAATCTTTTGGAAAGATTCTTGTAGGTCACGGCTATACTCATTGGTAGCAAGAAGACCTTACCATGTACTTTAAGTAGCAAGGGACTTTTAGGTCTTCCCTCTATGATTTCAAAAGGTGATTTTCCCGTAGAAGTATGGATAGTATTATCATTGTGAGCATTGATCTACTTCGGAAACATAAGTCTTTACTAGATCAAGTATTGTAAGATAGGCTATCTCACTTTTGCCATCCCTTTGTGGGTGATAGGCTGAAGAGAAATTCAATCTTATACCTAGATTTTTGATGAGATCTTTTCAAAATTTACTACTCATTCTAGGATCTCTATCCAGCACGATGGATGTTGGTAATCCATGGTGTTTGAAAATTGAGATATGAAGAGAGTTGCCATTTGGTGTGCCTTAATAGTCTTTTTGATAGGAATAGAGTATGCTTGCTTGCTAAACATGTCAACTATTGTCCATATTCCCGTAATCCCATGGATAGACTTGGGTAATCCAAAGATAAAATCCATGGATATACTCTCCCACTGTGAATTAGGGATTGGCAATGGCTGGAGTAATCCAAGTGTCTTCCCTCTATCATACATAGTCTTTTGGCATACCACACATTTTGAAACATACTCTTGTATGTCCACTTTTATGGTAGGCCAATAGAAGTACGTCTCTACTCCTCAAAGAGTAGTTTGAAGGCCTCTATTCCCCGCATAGGGAGGAGCATGGGATTCATACATAAATTTCTCACGAAGGGAATGGGTATCACATAGCCTATTGCCATGGAGAAGAAAACCATCCTGCAAGGTGAATGGTTCTTCTTTCTTTCCCAATGCAAGGGCTGACATCATGTCTCTAAAGTCGGGGTCAGTAGCATACTCATATGTCATAGAAGCTAGATCATTGTGAGTTGTTATAGACACCGCATTAACTCTTGGTCATCGTGAAAGTGCATCAGCCACTGGTGCTTACAAGCAATGTGAGCAATACGAAAATAAATTGCAAAAGAAAATTTTCCCACCTCATTTGTTTGTCGAAAAGCTTCGTTTGCATCATGAAGTAATTGAGACTTTGGTGGTCTTTTTGCAAAATAAGTGGAGACCCCAATAGATAGTACTTCCATGTGTCTAGGGCATGTTGAACAGCTAAAATCTCTTTCTCATATATGCCGAAGACCCGCTCATTGACATTGAGCCTTCGGCTCTAATATGCTATGGCATGTCCTTCTTGAAGCAAAACTGCTCCAAGCCAATCACCGCCAGCATCACATTGGACCTCAAATGGCTTTGAGAGATCCAAAATAATAAGGACTGGTTGGGAGGTAAGCTTCTCTTTGAGTTTGTCAAAAGCATTTTGCTCTTTAGCAGTCCATGAGTACTTAACGTTCTTCTTTCTTAATTCATGGAATGGTCCGGCTATTTGAGAGAATTTTGCTATGAAGCATCTATAGTATGCACACATACCCATAAAAGCTTTGTATCTCATGTAGATTCCTTGGATTAGGCCATGGTTTTATTACCTCCAACTTTGATGGATCTATATGGATACCATCTTGAGAGATAATATGACCTAAGTATTGAATCTCTTGAAGGAGAAATTTACTTTTCTTTTGATTGATAAAAAGCTTGTTCTCCCTCAAAGCTTGAAAAATCACATGGAGACGTTGCTTCTATTCATCCAAGAACTTGGAGTAGATGATGATATCATCAAAGAACACTCCAGTGAATTTGTGTTAGGGTCTAGACATTTTCTCCATTAAACGATTGAACGTGGCTGGTGCATTAGCCAAAAGACATGACTAGATATTCATAAAGACCAAATGTTGTACAAAACGCGGTCTTTAGAATATCTTCATTCATTATCCTTATTTGATGATAGACACTTTTAAGATCAATCCTACTGAAGTAGGTAGAGTCTTGTAGCTTATTAAGTAGATCTTCTACCGATAGTATGGGAAATGTTTTTGATAGTGATATGGTTAAGCGCTCGATAGTCCACACACATGTGGTATGTACCATCTTTGTTTTTCACTAAAAGGACTAGAGAACAAAAGGGAGAGGAGCTAGGCCTCACCATCCCTTTGTCTACCAGTGCTTGTACTTGCCTCATAATCTCCTCTTGTTGAGATTGGGAAACTCGATAAGGAGGCTTGTTAGGCGGTGAGCTTTTAGGTAGGAGCTCAATTCCCTCGTTTTGGAGGTAAGTCCATAGGGATATCATTGATGAACACATCTTGGAATCCATTTAGAAAATTAGACAAGTCTAACTCCTCTTGGTTCCTACCTTTTACATTTAATGAAGCATTAGGACCTTTTAGGGACTCTTTGACAAAAACCATGTACGCAGAAACTGAGCTTGCCATTGCTTAATCAAAAGCACGAGAATTTACAAGTGGTATAGTACGACCGGACTCACTAGCATCTATATACATGCTCTTTTCCCTGTAGGTGAAGTAGATTCTCCTTTTAGGGAACGTCATGTTGGCAGCCATGCGGTTGAACCATGGTGCCCCTAGGATAACATCCTCATGTTGGAGAGGAGAGATGAAAAAGTCTTCTTTGTCGATGTAGCTTTGAGCATGAAGCCTCAACTACCCAATCAAGGGAGTAACGGAGGCTTGTTGTCCCTTGAAATCTCCATCGGCAGTTACAGTATCTCCCATCTCAAAATCTTGAATGCCCAACTTAGTGGCCAACTCCATTGATATAAAGTTGTGAGTAGAGCCAGGGTCAAACAAGATGAAGGCATCATGCTCCCTTACCTTTCCCCAAGCATAGGAGAGAGGTGATCATTTGCAATGAGCATCCTCTTTTGGAGCTTCGATCATGGAAGCTCTAGGAGTCTCATTGCGGGAAATTCTCTTGGGGCAAAAACGATAGCCATGTCCTTGCTCCCCACACTTAAAACATTTGTGGTCCTTACAAAAATCTTCAAGCTCTTTAGGAGGGAGTTTATTTTTACCTTTGTAAAACTCCTTCTCCTTGGACCGATTGATGTTGTTGTTGTTGTTGTTGTTATTGCCTTGGGAAGAATTTTAGGCATTGTTTTTCCCCTTTGCATCACTTTTGTCTTTGCTTTCGATGGACTTGCCATTCCTTTTAGCCCCTTGTTGGATATTGACATGTGAAGCAACCATAGTGTGGTTGATTACTTCAGTAATAGAACCAGGTCGTTGGGAGTTAACGTACTCAGCCATCTCTTCGGGTAATCCCGCACAGAATTGTTTCTTTTGCTCGGCGAACTCTGTCTGTTGAGAGAAAGTAGCCTTGAGATCTAAATCCCAAAACTTGTCCACATATTTGTGGATTAACTCATGGGAGAGAAGCTTCAAACTCCACCAATCGGTAAGCACTTTGTCCTTTGCATCGCTTGCAAGGAATTGCTTCATGATGGAAAATTGTAAGAGTTTTCCATGTCTTTGGGGCTTCTTCATTGCCACAAAGGCTAGCCCACCATTGACGAGCTAAATTTTGGAAGTGCATAGCTACGTGGCGTAGCTTGGAGGACTCTGTGAAGCCCTCGTCTCCAAAGGCCACATCAAATTGCTGGATGAAGGCCAATACTTTGTCGGTAGCACCAAAGGTTCCATCATAGGTAAGAAAAGTGATACTCTTCCTCCCTCTTTAAACTTTTTGAGCTTTTGGGAACTTCACTATACTATGCAGGGTAATGGAGAAGAGTGTGACTTCTTTCTTGCCTTTTTCTTCCTTTGTTTCCTCTCTTCCCTTTTGGAGTGAGGAGGAGAAGGACTATAGGTTGACCGTTTCCTCATTAGAGGAGTTGGCAACTGTCTAGACCATCGTCTTTGTGGAGCCACATCTTCAGAGGAACTTAGGGATTTGTTTATTTCTCGTTTTTTGGATTCCTCCTCTCTTATGGGAGAGAGTCTTCTTTTGGGAGTCTTTTCAAGAGGCCTCCTAAGCTCTCTCTTCTCTTGGAGAGGAAGGGAAATCCCATAAGCACGAAGTTGTTGAGTAACTTGGGCTTGCAAAGTAGGGTTTCCCATAGCTTGTTGCAACCTAGTAACAAGGTAATTAACAAATATGGGGGCATCTTCATCATTAGCACCTTCATGTGCAAAATCAAAGTTATCAATGTTCATTCTACTCTCTTGGTTATTTTCATCCATGCTAATTAAACTTATGTACAGAATTACTTTGTGCTTTTGTACCATCAAAAACCTTAGGCGCTACTCTTCTTTACATTTGAAAATTAGTTCTCAAGCAGCCACACCCATGGTTTAGACATTGTTGATTGCAAAGACTAGTAGATAGGGTCTAACGTTGCTCGGTTGATTATGGTTCCTGTTGAGCTTGCTCATAGCTCATTAATGGTTAAGCCAAAGGCAAGCCCCGAGAGACCCCATTATTAAGACTATAGTTCCCACCGATGTACCTCCAACTAAGTCCTTCTCAACCAAGATAATAGATCCTTGTCACACTTACCCTATTGAAAAATGAACAGGTCAAACCTTTCATGGACAACTTAAGGACCTCTCTACTTAAGCAAGAAAAGAGAAACCAATAGCTCTGATACCAATGTAATGGAAATCGCCTATGAACTTTAAGAATAGCGAAATTAAGAGAATTAGAGTGAGCATTTTCATGAGACTACTTTGAGAACATAAAAGGTGAACTTGATTAACAATAGCAACTTAAATATACATTTAGTTAACTTGGCATGAACAACACTTTTGCAAGAGAGAGAGTTAGAGAACTTGACAAAAGTTGAGGACCGGATTTATGTGGAGCTGGTCCCCCCTCCAATAGGCTTTTGTATAATAGATTCTCCCATCAAGAGAGACTTGGTCAATACAATCTTTGAGTTTATTGTGACCTAGGTGATGCAATGAATATGGAAAGCTTCATGCATCACGAGCATAAAATAATCTTGTAAAATCATTAACCATCCCCGGCCTCAGTCCCAAGTCCTGAAACACCTTCAAAGGTGGAGAGAGCTAGTGGGGAATGAGGGTCGGAAAGAGAAAGAAGAAGTAACATACGAGAAAGAGATAGTTCCTCACTTATCATCACTCTTCTTTCATAGCATAGCATAATAGCATAGTAATGATGAAAAATATGGCAAGCATTGGAGCATGGCTCTTGGTTGGATTTGCATTCCATACCCAAGAGTGTTGGTGTAGGCTCTCAACTTCTCAACAAGCTTGGAGAAGGAGATGGAGCTCTTGCAATTTGCACTTTGCACAATGAGAGAGAGAGAGAGAGAGAGAGAGAGAGAGAGAGTGGGAGAGTATACCCTGCAAGCAAGTCCCCTAGTTTCTTGGGTCCACCCCTCTTTCTAGCTCATGATTTTTTCTCATTGGTGCTCTCAAGCCTAGCCAATCGCAAGCCTGGGTCAAGTCAAGTAGTAGATGTAGTCTGTGGACAAGTGTCCCCCTCTCCGCTTTGAGAGAGAGGGCTAGATAAATGCCTCAACAATCAATTTAATTAGCAAAATCCTCATTGGAGCTCTCTAAGGATCAACCAATAGGCTTTTGAACACTCCTTGAGGGCAACCTAGCTAGGGGCTTGACATGTGTCCTTCTTGTATCTTAAGCGAGGGGTGCCGTTTGGGGGAGAGAGAAGTCATCCAGCCATTCCCCCTACTTGCATGGCTCGCCCCCTCCTTTGTAGGCTTGCATATTGACTTTCAAGCCCAAGCTACTTGGCCCCATACTTGCTTAAGCACCTAGTCATCAAGCATAGGTTTAGTAAGAGTATGGAATCTCTCTCTACCATCCCCTAGATTCAAGGGCTCTCCCCCTACTTGTAGGGATTGCTTTGGACCTTCAATTGCATGCCTAGCTTAAGTTGCACCTTAGCTATCAAGCATCTCATGCACTTTTAATAATCAAGCACCTCAAGCATAGGCCTAGCTTTAACCTAAGGTCTAAGACCTTTGGAAGTGTTTAATGAAGCTAACCCTAAGGTCTTTAAGCTCCATTAGCTAGCCTTGCTTTTTGACAGACCATCTCTCCTTTTGACCCCTTTAACCTTGGCCGAGTGTTGAGACAGATCCATAAGCATATGTTTATATTCTAACCCTTGTTCCCATTTATTCTCCCACATTAAATGATTAGTTTGATATGAAAAAATCATTTGGGTTGTTTAGATATTAGATTTTATGACATATATATGTATATATATATATACACACACACACACATATATATATTAGGCATTAAATCATTACATGTAGATGAAAATCCCTCTGGCTATGGCCTTCCCCTCCCTGTTTCTCCTTGTGCTCTCTCCCTAACTCCTCAACTGATTTGCGTTAGCTTGCTATTCCATCTATCCTCTTAAACTACCCTCCAACTTTACTCCCAAGCCCTCAATCTCCTTGTGCCCTCTTCTATCCGACTACTTCCTCTTGCCCTCTAGATGTGTGCTACATGGGTCCTATGATTGGTTGCCACAAACCACTGGCAAGCTCTACACTTTGAAGTGTACATTGCAAAAGCGAGAGATGTCAATGGTCAAGACTCGAGTTTTTTTTAAATCAACCATCGAGACTCAAAATATTTGAGCTGAATATATATATTATATTTATTTTTATATATAATATATAGGCTTTTGTAGTTTCTTAGGAAAGATTTTCAAGCACTTACTTGAGCTCATGCTAATCTCTCTCATAGAAGCCACTAATTTCTCTTTCTCTCTCTCTCTCTCTCTCTCTCTCTCTCTCTCTCTCTCTCTCTCTCTCTCTCTCTCACACACACACACACACACACACAAACAAACAAACACCCACACACATCAATTGGTGAAAATTTACCTGAAGTTTTAATATGAAAGTAGAAATTTAGTGTATAAGTTCTGTCATGGGCTTTGTTTTAGGTGACATCTATGTATAACTTAATGTATAAGTAAAATTTGAAAAGCACATGAAGTAAGGGGGCAATAAAAAGCCACCCCCAAATGAAGGACAATGACAACCCCACTAACGAAGTTGGACCTATTTCCACAATTCAAAAGGATGATGAACGGTTAGCTTATTTGATTTGAATCCTTTTCATTGGGCAATGGGTGAGTTCAAGCATTGCTGGCACCCATGTCTCTCTTTTGGGGTTGGTGTGTCTCGCTTTTCACACCCATCTTTGCTACACGGGATTGCACAAACGGAATTGTAACTTTCGACTTCGATTGTCAAAAAACTCGAGATCAATTTTTTTCAAAAAGCTCTCGATGAGACGAATCAAACGAGCTACTCACTCGTTATAATTGAGTTCGAAGACATGAGATCTAGGCTCCACAAGTTAAGTGGCCTTTATTGGCCCCTTTACCCTATCCACGTGGCTGCAAGCACAGATGGTGCTCTTCTCTTTGGACCATTTCCCTTTCTTTGCACTTCCTCTACTAGCATGGTTGCCAACCATGCTTGGGCTGCAAACGTGGGTGCTACTTTGAATGCTCAGAATCGACGGGATGCCAACAATGCCTTGAACTCTGGGAGCCATTGCACATGCATCCCCCATGTCACCTTCTCCAACCCAACCAATGGGTAGCACAAATCGGCTGATTGAGGTGCGGTATGCTCTGGGGTTTGCTAGCATCCTCAAGGCTTGAATTGCGAGCAACACACCCACCCATGGTCAGAGAGAGAGAGAGAGAGAGAGAGAGAGAGAGAGAGAGAGAGAGAGTGTTGTATGTATCTTAATCAAAGTCGAGCACTCAAGGGAGTCGAGGGCTTGTTGCGTTTCTTTAGCTCTCAAACCCCCAATGGGCCCCCATCACATGGTCTCTAACCTCCCTACTTTTGCTCTACTCTCAAACCTCTCAAAGCTGGTATTGCGAAAGAATCAAGATGACCAATGATAGAGAGCAGAGGTGTTCGAAAAGATTGAGAGAGAAGGCGACCAAAGAATGGTTCTCTCTCTCTCTCTCTCTCTCCTTCGGATTTCGTGCCACCCCTCCCTTCTAAAATGTTCAATGTCCATTTTTCTCCTTAAAAGACAAGAAAGGGGTGGGCAGTTGGGTCGGGCCGCAATGCAGAATGCCATGGCCCAAAGCAAGGGCTATGAAAGAGATTTGAGGGCTTCAATTTGAGGCCGTGGATCTCAAGCGGTAGCATGAGACAGTAAGAACTCACACTGTTGGCAATAAGAGCCATCTCCATATCCCCCATGATTATGTCGTGTCTTGCTCTTTAGCACTACAGGTTGGGATCTACTATGTCGCCTTGTCGCGTATTGCCCTACCTTGAGCAATGCAGAACACTACCATCTCCACCTCCATATCCATCAATCGGGCTATGCAAAATAGGTATGTAGCTTTCATGAATTGCATGTGTGGGATGTCGTCCCTTAGAGGGCTCTTTGAAGATATGTCCAACATGGGTACAAGAAGAAGCTCTAAATCGTTTTCAATTAGTGTGGAACCAAGAATTACACAAGATGCTACTATAGGCAAAATAATTCATGATGATTGTGTGAGTTACGGGTTGTTGAAAGAAAACGTCGTTCTGGACACTACCTTGGTCAACATGTATGCCAAATGTGGTGCACTTCATAAGGCACAAAAAAGTGGTTGAGGAGCTTCGTGCTTGGGATGTCGTCTCTTGGAATGCAATGATTGCGGGATATGCTCAACTTGGACAAGGCCAAGAAGATTTGGGTTGTTTTTCAATGTGTGCGAAGCAAGTGTGTCTCTCTAGATGTAATCGCATACGCTTGCATCTTGAAGGCAAGGATCAAGAAACTGCTCTGGGCTATTTTTACCAAATGCAATCACGTACACTTGCACCTTGAGGCATGTAACAGTACACAAGATAATGATATGAGCAAAAGGGTTTTTGAAAGAAAATCCACATAGCACCGCTGAAGGCGGCGGCATCGCACTAATAAGAAAAACAGTCTAAAAAGGTAAAAGATAGGGGAATTTTTTGAAATTTCCTCTTTTAAGAAGCATAGCGAGGCATCATGCATGGTATGAAAATCATTTTTCCCAAACACGCTATTGTTTCTTTATGCACAACACAGCTCAATGATAGCAACAATGAGTACCGTTTCCACTCTACAAAGTTTGAATTCAAAGACCGATGCACATGATACCCGACTTTGAATTTCCATATGCTAGGCCTCTTGTAGCTTGGCCATGATTCAAGGCCTTTTTCGATAGGCGAAGGTCAAATTAGGGATCAGCATAGTCCAAAGGAGCTAACTTGGTTGGTTGAGTCTTCATCCTCCATGACCCAAGTCATGGGTTCGAAGGTAGCGAAGCGACCCATTAGCACTCATGGGTACGAAGGTGGACAAGCAACCCGTTAGCACTCATGGATGTCCTCTTGTATCGCCCCGGGCGGGAATGCTAGATCTGCTATAGAAACAAGAGGTGAGAGTAGAATTGAAGTTGGAAACACTTGATGTAACTGCTATAGGAAAAAAGAGGTGAGCGTAGAATTGAACTTGGAAACAGTTGATGTTTTGTGGGGACTAAGAAATTTTTGTTCTGTCAACCTTCTATCTATACTAATAGATAATGGGGGAGGGGATTCTGGCTCCCCCTGACACACGTCATCAGCAGCATGCTCCGGCAACTTCAGGCGATCTCTTGCGAGAGGTTGCGTGAAACTTCAGGCGGTGTGCCTTGGCGCCCGGCAGCGGACAAAGACTGCACGAAGAGAGAGAGTTTGAGAGAGAGACTGCATGAAGCGCGAAGCCCCACGCCAGTGTGCAGCCCTGAGCGCCGCCCGACAATTGAAACACACACAGAGAGAGAGAGAGAGAGAGAGAGAGAGAGAGAGAGAGAGAGAGAGCGCAAAGGGGGGGCCTTTTTCAGCGCCGGACGGAGGGCTGGCAGAGAGAGAGAGAGAGAGCTCATTTCCAAACATACAAAATTCCGTTCCTTGAATTTGCCAAGAGGAAATTTTAGAAAATTAGGCTACATTTTAGGTTTTTACACTATTTTTCTCTATTATGGGGTGGAATTTCTTCTTTTCCCCCTTGCCGTGAACCGGCATTTTAGAAATTGAAAACGGCACGATATTGAGCTGAGACACATTTTTCCTGAACACTGGTACTTACGCTCAATAGGGAGACAGGTAGAGAGAGAGAGAGAGAGAGAGAGAGAGAGAGAGAGAGAGAGAGAGAGAGAGAGAGAGAGAGAGAGAGAGCGCAAAGGGGGGGGGCTTTTTCAGCGCACTCCGGACGGAGGACTGGC
>NC_140955.1:107340086-107342586 GCF_014529385.1 Adiantum capillus-veneris | reverse complement strand
CGTGGAATCATATCAAAGGCTTTCTTAAAGTCCACAAAACAACAATACAATCGCTTGCCTTTCAACCGACTTTCCTCCATGAGAACACAAAGAGTGACAAGATGATCAATGGTGCTATGGCATCGACGAAAACCCGCTTGTCCCTTTGCACGCTTGTTATTCTCTTCAACCCAATCACTCAATTTCATCTCCATTATGCACCCAAACAACTTTGCCATAAGAGACCCAATCATTATAGTCCGGTAGTTGCTTACATTCTTTACATCCCCTCCTTTATGCAAAGGCTTAACCCAATTAGTACTCCAATCATAAGGCATACCATGTTGAAGTGCAAGGTTGAACATATCACACATCCACTCATGGGTAAAATCTCCCGTCCATTTGATCATCTCCGGCTTGATACCTTGAAGATCTCCCGCTTTGCGAGTGGCCAACTTTTCAAGCCCACCGCATACATCCTCGATAGTAAAAAAAGACGGCATACATGGGAGTGAACCATAAAATGGCATTTTTTCAGTATTTTCTTGCTCATATAATTGCCTACAATGTGTGTACATATCCACTAGACTCAAGTTACCAAAATTCTCAACCCGCTTGCCTCTCAAGTTTCTCCAAAATCTTCCACATGCATGTGCCTTTTCTTGGACTTGAAATTCTTGTTTCTTTACTTCCCATCTTCTTCTCTTCTTTTGAATCAATGCCTTGTATGTACGCAAATGACTTTGATAGTTGTCTTTGTCCATAGTTGCATCAAGCTTTATCAAGGACTTTCGAGCATCTTGACATTCTTTATCAAACCACCTTTTGCGTGATCTATCTTTGTGGATACCATGGAGATGCTTTATGGCAAAGCATTCTTCCGCACAAGAACAAATAGCTTTCTTGAAAGCTTCCCATTTAGTTTCCAATGGTGCATCACATTGAAGCTTTGTCATCCATAATTTTTGCTCAACCATTTCAATGTACATTGGTGCCCGTTTGAAATCCATACATAGTGATAACTTCTCTTTCCTTTGGCTGAGATTATCATGCTTAGTTGCTTCTCCACATGAAAGGTCAATACATAAGGTGCGATGGTCGGATTCCGGGGTCCATTGACCAAACATAAAACTCTTTATGCGATACATGATGGCTTCAGAGAGTAGCATATAGTCAATCACACTATCCCCATTATGTCTTCTACATGTAAATCCATTAGTTCCACTCCACAAAGATACACCATTGGCAATGAGCATACCCGTGCTATTACACATGTGTAAAAGTAACTTTCCATAGTGATCCGGCTCTTTCTCATCCATTGAAGTACGATCATACAAGTGAACTTCCTCTAACTCCCTTGAAATGTATGGCATATCAAATTGTTGAGTATCATGTTGCAATGTTTTTGTGTGAGCATTCATATCCCCAAATACAATAACATCACCTTCACCTTTGAAATAAGCAATGTCCTCTTCCAAATCAGAAAATGGTTGATCTCTATCCATGCAAGCATAAAAGGGAGAATCATGATGAGGAATGTAGCAACCGGCTACAAAAATGGGTGCTCTTTTTGGTGTCATAATTTTCAGCCATACATAACGTTTGTACTTGTCATCTTTCACAATTGATACAAAATCTTCCAATCCTTTCTTAACCATAAATGCTAACCCTCCTTGTCCTCTTCGTTGCTTGAGATTCTTTGACCACATCAATGAATGTACATTGTAATCCTCCAAGCCGTTAATCCTTTGTGTATCAGGCTCCCAAGTTTCAACAAGAAGTACAACATCGGCTTTGCTTGTTAGTTCATCAATGTCAACCCCCGCATTCCATGGGTATCCATTACAATTCCAAAAGGATATTTTCAATTGTAACTCGGTCTCATAGGTCACGCATCCCTATTTTCTTGAGAGACTTGCCTCCTCCTTGGGCACATTTTCTTCATGAGAGATCTCCTTGTTTTTATTATTCTTTTCCTCATATGCCTTGCGACGCATATTTTGTTGCTTAATAGTGCGATCTTCACATACAAAACATTTTGTATCCCTTAAATAGATCCAACTATTATCGGATAATCTTTCGCTTGGTCTCATCCGGCATGGTGCATACAATTGGCCGTTCTCCCGAGCGAGGAGCTCCTTGCTTCCCAACTCTATGCGCTCCATATACCATAACTCCGGACATGCCAAAGTGGGTTTTGAAGAAATCTTCAATAACAATGGCAAGAGAAGGAGGCGTCTCTAACTTCTCTTCGGGAATTCCACGAATAACAATGTTCTTGGAACGTCGCTCCCGTTCCTTCAACTCCTCCACATCCACATTCTCAACATTCTTTGTTTGAACCATAGCTTGCATGAGTGAGGAATTAGAAACCACATTGCTACCACATACATCAGCCCAAGACTTGTTTGTGCATACATTTTTCATGTCGCATACATCTCGGCTCATAGTGTCAAATTTCTCCTCTTTCAATACATGGTCATGCTCTACTTTGCTCATCCGCTCCTTCAAAGCATTCAAG